>NW_020618825.1:7833685-8013806 GCF_003573695.1 Papaver somniferum | reverse complement strand
TTATTCTCTTATGGTTTAATTTTGGTTTCACAATAGGTAAAAAAAGAGATAAGGAACCATACAGGTGCTCGTTGCATCATTTGTGCGAGCTAGCAGTGAAAATTAAGGAGTTGATAAAAAATAAGCAACTGCATTTGAAAGCTCTTAAATCATGTCCTTTCTGGCGTTTCTTTGAGCCGTTCTATGATGGCGTAATGAGCAAAGATGAGCTCATCAAAAAGACAAAAGCAGTAATAATGTTTTTAAGTACAATTGAAAACAGACTTGATGGTAAGCTCCCGTATTGTTTCAAATTAGCAAGATCAAGGAAAATGATTTTGCGGACAATTCCAGAACATTTTGCTGTGACTTTTGGTTTCCAAATGGTGAATTATGTAGAAGCAGACGACATTGATGAAGATCTGGTTAAAAAGGTTAACGTCTTTGTGGCTAATTATTTTGCTAGAAATAAAAAGACAAAAAAAACCGATATTGAAAAGCGTATGCTGGAAGCCGCAAATGATGAAACCAGAGCGGATGACTTTGTCAAGTTTTTCGTAATGTTTCTGTTGGTTTCAGTATTTGTCCCTAACAAATGTGGGCAGACTCTCGCAGCAAAGTACTTGTATATGGTGTTTGATATGAACAAGGTGTGCTGGCCGGAAGTCTTCCATGACTATGTACTTGATTCGATAATGACAAACAGAACAGACGTAGAAAATGTTGTTGGTTGTGTAATATACCCTCTGGTAAGTTAAGATTTGTTCTTTTTTTTCATAAGTTCAATATTTTTTTTCAATAATGGTTGTTGAATATTAAGCGACTTGTTTTTGATGATTAATTTGAATATTGGTTGTTTTTTTTTTTTTTGCAGTATTGGTTGGCAGAGATGACAAAGATCGCACAAAGAAAGCATGGGCTAGACAAGTATCCGAGGTTTGCTAGATGGAACCTTAGCAACATCTGTCAACAAGTATTGTCTAACTTTGAGAATCTTGAAGAAAAAACAGAACTTTGGTCTAAGGTAAATATTTACTTAGAAGATTTACTTTTCTGATGGAACCAATTTTGGTTTCATCAAATATTCTAGCTGAATTTTTGTTTCTTAGATAACTTCGAGGGTTTTATTTGATATTTTTGTTAGACAATATTCGAAATCTTCGAGGGTTTTATTAGATTATTGCTATGAGTTGTTACCATTAAAAATGCTATGCTTGGTATGTCGTCTGTTTTATTTTAAACGAATTTTGGTAAATATTTTCTTGTTCAGATTTACTTTTTTGATGAAACCAGTTTTGGATTCATCAATTTTTTTAGCTGAAACCAATTTTTCTTGTGTACTGCAGGAGAATATTGGTCACCGAAAGGGATCATTCTTGCTTTAGTATGACGAATCAGAAATGCGCTTGGCTGATCCCGTAGATGAAGTGGAAATTGTTGTGCCAGATGAAGAAAATGAAGTGCCGGTCAAAGTGCAAGATGAAGAAAATGTTGGTGCTAGCAGTGAAGCTAACTCCTTCAAAGCCAAATACCAATTTGCGCGATCATTGATTGAAAAGCTTAGGACCAATGCTACATATGTTCTTTCTGAAGAAGAAGAATCACTGCTAGCAAAATATGATGCCGAGGACAGGGAACAACAACTGGTACAAAGATAGATTTGATTTTTCTTAGTAACAATTGAATTACTCGCATATATTACAATTTTCTTATACATTTCATCATTCTTTTGATGAAACCAGGTTTGGTTTCATCATTTCAAGTTAATGTTTGTTTGATGAATTGGCCAGTTCTTTTTATTCTTTCAGAAGTTTTTGATTTTTACAGCATTAGGTTTTGACACATGAAGATGAAAAGTAAAATAACTTAGGTATCTTAATATTACAGGTGATAACAAGGGATGTTAACATGATAAATCAACAAGAATCTGAACAAGAGCAGGTCATATCTTCTTCGTCGAAGACAGTCACCGATGATGAACAAGAAGGAGATGGTACTGAGTTGACTCCAAATAATATCGAGGATATCAAGGTGGCAGAGCGGGTTGAATCTGAAATGGAGAAAGCTACTTCATCGATGCCAGTCACCAATGATGAACAAGAAGGAGAGGGTACTGAGTTGACTCCAAATACCATTGAGGATATCAAGGTGGCAGAGCGGGTTGAATCTGAAATGGAGAAAGCTACTTCATCTATGCCAGTCACCAATGATGAACAAGAAGGAGAGGGTACTGAGTTGACTCCAAATACCATTGAGGATATCAAGGTGGAAGAGCGGGTGGAATCTGAAATGAGCAAAGCTTCTTCGTCGATGCCAGTCACCAATGATGAACAAGAAGGAGAGGGTACTGAGTTGACTCCAAATACCGTTGAGGATATCAAGGTGGCAGAGCGGGTAGAATCTGAAATGAAGCAAATTATTGAACAAGAAGAAAACGAAACTCAATTTGTAATTAATGAAGATGTTATCAGGAAAATGGAATATGAATACAATAAGAAAGGTTGTTCGTCGTCAAAGCCAAATGTTGGAAGCGTATACTACTACTCAGCTGTAAAGATGGCGAATGATTTACTTGAGTTAGAGAATGAACAACCTGGATTTGATTTAGGACTGTCGCAGTGTGACAGTCAAGAGAAAGGACATGGAGAACTCAGTGCTGCGCAAAGGATGAGTAACATGGTTACAAGAATGAGGGAAGACAGAAGGAATTTGGTTCCACCTATCAGAATGCAGGATTACAACACCAGTGTGAAAAAAAGAAGAAAGGTTACAGCTCGTAAGTGCAAGGAGAACAAGAAGGTGCAGGAAGTACAGGGGGTGAAGTTGAAACCAGTTGATAACTTGAAGATCTTGAAAGTACTCAACAGAAATGAGAAACCCCTCGTGACCACTTTTTTCAGAAAGAATAATGAAAGGTAATTGGGAAATAACTGATGTAACCAAGACTGGTTTCATCAAAATTTTGTTCCAAGTTATGCATTGTTTCTCCTTTTTTTATCCATCATTGACTAGCTTTTTAAAAAATAAAATTAACAGGTCAACGGCGTGGGAGCATTTAAATCTTCAATTACATATATCGGGGAAGATGATGGATAATTTGATGAGAGAGGGTGACGTCGCAGGAGACATTATAGAGTTCTACATTTTGAAGCTGCAAAACAACATCAAAAAAAATGAGTTGAAACAAGATGGTTCTCCAAAGTACCAGAGAGTTGTGTTTATAAGCACATTTGCCTATGTAAGTTTACTCCGAAATTCTTTAATGTAAATTTTTTGGCATAAAAAATAGTTGTGGAAAACAAAAAATGATGTTGTTTATATGGTTAATTTTGATGGAACAAAGTTTGGTTTCATCAAACTTGCATGTTTGTAACTAATTAAGGAGCTTTTATCTGGTATTTTGTTTCAGACATGTCACTCATTAGGAAAGAAATGTGGTGCTGTAATAGAAGGCTTCATCGACAAAATGGATTATAGCGTGCGGTTTTTGTTCGTTCCGTTGCTGACATCACTTGGAGATGTAAACCATTGGACATTGCTTACTTTTGATTTTGAAACCGGGGAATTTTATCACTACAACTCCTTGGCTTCCACGGGAGAGGAATGCAGAAAAAGTGCTGAAAGCATGAAACAACGTATAGTATCAGCATTTGCACAGCACGACGCAAAGCTCCCCTGTGATCAGCAGGCAAGTCAGCCAACAACATACTCTTTGCACAACCCTACATGTTGTGAACAAATAGGGTAAGTTATGTTTGGAAGTTTATATTTCACATATGCATATGCTTGAAATCATTACATCACTTGTAACCGAATGCTTTACATATAGATACTAATATCAGAACACTCTCAGCTAGTCACTTTGTAAAAATTGAGACATTGTTTTGGTTTTTCAGGAACGATTGTGGCCTGCATGTTTGCTATTACATGAAGAGCCTCTTGAAAGGAAACATGTCTACAGATGATATACGAGAAAAGGTGCATAATATGAGACCAAAGTTGGCGTTGAAGATACTCCTTGACAATATAGAATAATACTCGCATGTCGTGCCAGTCCTATTGAACATTCAGTTTTAGTTGAATTTAAAATTACTTTTGAAATGGTTATTGTAATGATGATACTCCTTGACATACAGTTCTCCTTGCAGATTCAAGTTTTAGTTGAAGTTTAATGTACTTGTGAAATGGTTACAGTTTATATAAAAAACGATTTCGTGCTATTTCAGTTGTATTTCCTTAAAAGCTTATGTCTACAAAAATATGATGTCTCATTTTTATAAAAACTATCCATAAATGATGTGTCATATATTTGCGGCACCAATAAACAGTAGACAAAACATCATCTACTGTGTTGTCAAAAAATATAGAAGAAAAAGTGACAGTAAAACAATGGTTCCACCAAAAATAAGATAAAACCCTTTCTGGTTTCATCAAAAAAATGATGAAACCCTTTGTGGTTTCATCAAAAAAATGATGAAACCTGATTCGGTTACACCAAACTATAAAGGCCTGTAAAAATTCTGAAAAACTTAAACTTAATCAAAATTATTATTCTTAGTCAAAATATAAAATGAAAACACCTGCAGCATATTAACTTCTAAAACAAAAAATATATGAAATAGTAAATGAAACACATATTGTAGTCTAGCAAACGAAACTAAGAGTAAAATTCGATGACTTGCAGGAACCACATATTGTAGTCTAGTCGAAATGACTACAAGTTCTCATGAAATCTGACGAGAAGGGCATGTCCGTTTCTTATGGGTGGTCAAAACCTTGCAGGAACCACAGGTTCTCATCTTCTTATTGGCAACTGAACCTATATTAGGAATCCTCTTCTTCTTCGATGGACGTCCTGGTTGTGGTCCATTATTCGGACCAAAAACCATCGATTTCGGCGACACTGTCACGGGCTTTTCGACTGTGGGAACAGGATTGATTGCATGTTTATACGATTCTCGGTAGAAATTTACTGTAAAATAGTGCTCAACATAATTGTAAGGATCTTCTCCATTCACCATGATGCAACGGACAGCATGGGCACACGGGAAACCGTCAATACGCCAACGGTTGCAAGAACATGTTCTTCTTTTCAAATCGACAGTCTTTGTTAATGAAGCATGAACTTCAAACACATATTCCGACGTCTTGGTGACTTGGTAGTTACATCCATGCATCTTGTTGTCGTGGAGTAGAGCTTCATATTCTGGACATAGAGTTTGACGCCATTTCATTAAGTTAGCATAGTCCTCACGACGTTTACACATTTGGTCCATTAGCTTCACCCTGATCTCATCAACCATGATGGCTATAGGCTTCTCTCTCTCTTCAACGACCGAACCATTGAAACTCTCAGCAATATTTGAACACAACCTACCATATCGTCGACCCTTGAAGAAAAAACTTGCCCATTTATCAAGAGGAGCTCTACTTAGATAGTCTTGTAACTTCTGATTTTGAACCTTCCTCAACTTATCCCAATTCTCTGAAAATTCTTTATGAGTAGAAGCATACACACATTTCTTAAACAGTCCCAATACATATTTGTTATAAACTTTGCAACTCTTTGGTAAGCATGTATTGATATTGCATTCCATATGCCAGTAGCACCAACCATGAAAAGCCTCAGGAAAAACAATATGAATTTGTGTTACCAATCCAATACCTCGATCACTCACAAAAGTAAGCTTTGGTCGCAAAGGAGAAAGGACTTTCTTCAAATTATCCAAAAACCATTTCCAGTTCGCTTCATTCTCCGATGAAACAACACCATAAGCAAGAGGGAAGATTTCTGTAACATGAATAGAAAGCATAACACAAGCATAAGATGGGATGAAAACCAAACATAAAAAATGATGAAACCAACATAAAAAAAAATGATGAAACCAACATAAAAAAATGATAAAAACCTTACCATCATTTCCGGTTAGACCTGTTGCTGCCATCATATGACCAAGGTACTTGCTTTTCAAGTGAGCCGCATCAACGAATAATACAGGACGACAGAAATTGAATCCACGACTACAAGCTTCAAAACAGATAAACATCCTCTGAAATTTATGGGTCCCTTCTTCAACTTCCAAAACCACGTGAGAACCAGGATTAGTTTCAATCAACTTGTTTTTATACCAGTTCAAGAACATAAAAGATTTCTCGTTCTCTCCCCATGAAGTATTCAGTGCATGCTTCTTACCTGCGTATGCATAATAACGACTAATGTCAAAGCCGAAGTCTCTCGTAAAAGATTCCATAATATGCTTAGTTTTCTTATTAGGATCCTGTTTAATTTCATCAATAATCAAGCTACTAACTAGTTTCTTCGATATCCGTGGCATGTTAACAAATCCACCAACACAAGTATGCTGATTATTTAGTTCCTTGATAATAAAAGGACTTCCTACAACACCATCAACAGACACAGCATATAAATGCCAGTCACATTTCTCCTCTTTGTTCTTATTAGCACAACATGCACCAATCCTCAACTTCTTATTCCTATATACCATGTATTCATAACCAGCTGCTGTGTGATACTTCTGTAAATCACAACGAACTTGTTCAACACCTCCCGGAAACAACTGTTCAACTCCTTGAAAGATATGTAACCAGTGAGAAGACTTCAACGGTTCCTTAATTTTATCTGGAACATCATAATCAATCCGTGGCTTCTCAAAAGGTATAATTCCAGAACTTTGTGGCTGGTCATCAAAAGCTATAATTCCTGAACTTATTGAACCAGAAATCTCAGTTTTATGACTAACGAGTAACTCCATAATCCCTTCTTTATTATACATACTAAATAGAGCCAAACATTGAAGATCAAAATCAGAATGAATGACCTTTTGCTGATCATCAACCATGTGAAAAATTTCCATAGAAGGAGGAGAGAATTCACACCAACTTGAGCATATACTAGTCTTCAAATTAGCAAAAGACTCTTGGAGGCCAATACGAAGAGTTAAACAATCTTCTTTGTGACATACAAGTGCGAGAACAGAATCCATAATCTACAGAACAAAATGATGAAACCAAAAACAGTTTCACCAGATGTGAATATCAACAACAATTTTTTTTTTTTTGAAAAACAGTTCCAAAGAGATGGAATCCTTCATAAGAACATCAACACAAACATAAAAAAACATATGCTAACATCAATTCAGTTTATTCGACAAGAGTGACTAGCAAATTCACACAAACAAAATCAAAAATCAACACAAAAAAGAGAATTGAATACCTGAAAATTTGATTGATTCTTTGAAGACGAAGATGATCAACACGAAGTTGATTGATTGTTCAGCTGGATTCTTCAATTCGAGATTCAATTTCAACTTGAAAAGCGGAAATATGATTTCAGCTAAACTGAATTGCAACCAGATCTCGAATAACGAATTGGATTCTTCTCTTCTTCGAACAACTACGTTTATCTTCTCTTCTTCGAACAACTGAATTGGATTCTTCTACGTATCTCGAATAAACAGATCTCAAAACTTGTAGCTTCTCCTCCGGTTCTTCAATCAAACAAACCTAAAATTGCTCTCTCAATTTTTGAATTGAAATTGGGAGAAGATGATGACGAATCTTTGAATTGAAACGAAAAAAACGAAGAAAACTAGGAAAGAAGAATCACACTTTCATCTGATATGTTCGGTTCAGAGAGGAAATTTTTTTCTTTCTTGTTTCCGCCAAACTTTCCTTTGAAAGTGTTTTTATATGCGGAAGGTTAATTTTGGAATTTAGAAATCAAATAAAAACTGAATTTTAAAATTTTTATTTGAATTGGGGTTTTTGTCCCTGTTTTGTTTGAAACGGTTTTTATTTGTTAAAAATAAAATGACCGGTTTTTTCTTATCACTAGTTTGTTCACCTAGGGGTTTTGTCACTAGTTTTGAAAAAAATAATCCCAAATCACCTTTTTTTCACTACCTATTCCGGTGGAGGTATAAAATTAAGTCTAAACTAATAGGATTAAGAAAGCTCTCTACAATGGTCCAACTCGAAATCCACCACTATGCTAGTTTTTTCTGGTTGTTATTGAAGATTTGATTTTTAAATAGAATTTAACATTTGATTATTAAGTTCAATTCATTATAAGTGAACAAAATCATTATATTGAGAAAGAAATAAAGCAAAATACAAGTGAAAGATATATATATATTTATATTCCTCAATATTATTTTTGATTTTAATTAATTTTTTTATATAATTAAACTTTCTTATAGATATACGCGTACTCAAGTTTATAAATAGTATAGTATGATGGAAAACTATTATACATTATTGAGGTTTTTATTTATTTTTCGGTACTTATTCTCGGATTTTTCAGTTTGTTTGGTCTTTCGGGTTTATGGTTCTTTTGTAACGTCAAGCACTCGTTCTTCATCGGTACCCAATGAGTAGCCTTGAAAACGTGGGGGTTTAACAACCACACCCAATATTTCGTTCGGCAATCTGTATGGATAAACTCCAACACAACTCCAAGAAATTCAACTAGACAGTCAAACTCAATCACGGAAAAGTATCCAAGAGTTATATCTCGATTTCTCAAATCAATCTGCAATCGAACAGATAGGAATCTGTGAGCCTGATTCTTATCCAACAAACAAGGTCGGATTTACCAATTGATTGAACTACACACCACCTGTGATATTTAAATTATATAAAATATAATGCGGAAATGAAATAACACAAACACCAGAAGTTTTGATAACGAGGAAACCGCAAATGCAGAAAAATCCCGGGACCTAGTCCATATTGAACACCACATTGTATTAAGCCGCTACAGACACTAGCCTACTACAAGTTAACTTCGGACTAGAATGTAGTTGAGCCCTGACCAATTTCCCACTGATCAAGGTAAAGTCGCGTTCCTTACACCTCTGAATCCCATCAGGACTCTACCCACTTAATTCCCTTAGGTGATCTCACCCATAACCAAGAGTTTCTACGACCCAAAGTCGAAGAGTTATAAACCAATCTGTCTCTTGCAGAAAAGTCTATTCTAATAGATAAATCTGTTTCCCACAGAAATAGCTATGAATTTTTGTTCCGTCTTATGATAAATCAAGGTGCATATAAACCAATTTATAATCCGGCCTTATATTCCCGAAGAACAACTCAGAAATATCAATCACCTCACAATAACTTAACTATATGGTAGTAGAATAAGTTATTGTGGAATCACAAAGAATGAGACGAAGAGCTTTGTGATTACTTTTTATATCTTACATATCAGAGATAAATCTCAAGTAAATATTAGAGAAGATAATAGTTAGTACGATAGAACAATTAAGATCGGAATATCCAACTACATAGAAAATAGTTGGATCTGGCTTCAGAATCCTAATGAAGTTTTTAAATAGTTAATCTATACGATTTTGGAAAAACCTACGCTAAAGAAGAATCGACTCTAGTCGCAACTAGTATCACACAAAAGGTGTGGGTATTAGGTTTCCCAGTTGCTATAGTTCTCCCTTATATAGTCTTTCAAATTAGGGTTCGATTAATTAGCTTAGAAACAAAGCATTCATTATTCATCGTTAGATGAAATCCTGATTTAAAATGCAAGCTAAATTTTGTTTGAAACCAAAGCAATATCTTTCCACCGTTGGATGGACTGATCTTGTCAGAAAAAATTAAATATACTTCATTTAGATATGGGTAACCGTACCTAAATGCGTACATTTAGTTGGCTCAATAATAGTTACCAACGTTAGCCATATGAATACTTTTTTCTAATCCACATTCATCTAACACATCTAGATCAACTATGATGATCAATCAATTATGAATGATAACCAAAGGATCTAATATGTTCTTCATAGAGTTGTTCAATTATTCATAAAATACATGAACGAATCCAAGCAAAATCGGATTGATTCGAAAGAATCAATTCATGAACATTGAAGTCATGGTTGCAAAGATTGCATTCCTTAGTATATAAATGTATTTGTTCATGAGTATGAAATCATACTTTTCATATTGAAGAACTTGAACCACCTAAGTTTGCGAATGGATATGCAAACTTAAGTTCCGGACATTGGGCACAAGCCAACAGTTTGCGAATTGGCCGGTACAAAAACTTTAGCTCCGGACCGAACTCAGTTGAAACCGTTTGTGAACAGGTATGCAAATTTAGTTCAAAGACTTCAACAGTTAAATCAGTTTGTGAACGGGTATGCAAACTTAAGTACGCTGACTTAAACAGTTGAATAAGTTTGCGAACGGGTATGCAAACTTCCGGTCCTGAATTCTGTAAAACAATTCGTACACTAAGTACACAAACTGTAATGTATCCAGACATGGGTTTTAGCTCTTAACTCCCATTTCAATCACTGAAACATTCTTAGAAGACGAAAATGGCTGTCTCACACAAACCATTAGCTAATAACCAATTTTCAAGTGATCGAATATGAAACTTTCCAAACGACATCAAATGACTTTCTAACACAAATCAAGTAATATGTTTCAAGAAAATTTACACATGATCATCTTTTGACATAAAGTCAAGAATTATGATGAATGTAGCTAAGACAGAAACCTACCAACACATATTTCGAGAAAAGGATATGCGACTTAAACTCATCTTGAAATACCAAATGTGAATGATATGAAAAACTATATCATATACGACTTGTCTCAATAAGAGATATGTAAGAATATAATAGACTTCTGAGTGATAGATAAGTTTTAGTCTCCACATACCTTTTGTTGATGAAGTTCCTATGAGTTCTTCAGTATATCTTCGTCTTTAGTTATAAGCGCTGTGAAGTCGAAATCTCAACTACACATTTTATCCTAGTCCGAAACTCCTTTTGGCGGACTAGAATTCAAGACCATAGTATTGATCAACTAAACTTGACAAACAAGATTGAGATAGCAACGCTTACAAGTTCGACCGGGAAATGCTCTAACAAGTCTTCTGATACTGGCAATGTGTATGGTTTGAGCATCTTCGCTCGCAATAGACTATCAAAACGTATTGCTGAGCCCTTCTATCACGAAAAATTCCGATAAAAGTGTCACGACGACCTGTACAAGAAAGATATCTCTTCTTAATGATTGAGGATGACGGTATAGCCTTTTACACAGTCAAAGATTTGCTTTATGGGAGTTGCATCTTCGAAAAAATACAACCATAAAGAATATAACAAGCATTGGTTCAGTATCATGTTATTTCACAAGAGACCTCATTTTCCTATGCCAAGAAGAAGCACAAAAGTAGGTTACATAACACATCAATATTACACATACAAAATTATATATATACTTTCAGTAAAAAAGTACTCTATTGTGATTAAAAGTTGTATGAAGATTGAATTCCAGAGTTTCTGGCGCCACCGGGAAATATTTATACCAATAGGAAATCAGATGTCTTTCCCACGTATTAACTACACACGTATATTTACACCTCATAACGAATTTATAAAACCTTTTTCTTTCTCAAACCCTAATTTTATTTTCTCTTTGATTCACCGCTTCTCTTTTCTTTTCCGCCATTTCGTCTTCTCAATTTTCTTTGTTTTTTATGATCTTGATTTTGGTTTTTATGGTTTCTTGACCATAAAAAGACGTTGGTAATAATTAATATCAAAACCGAAATTAATCTTCACAACCCTTACTTGCAATGACAACTTTAATCTTCACAACCTTAACCTTCAAAAACGGGTTTCTCTCGTTATTATCTTTTGATCTTTTTTTTTCATCATTGGTTATGATGAACCATTCACAATACTTCCGTATAATGCTTGACTTCCCTAGTGATGAATGCAATTCTTAGTTCTAGGGTTTTACTGTTTCTTATGGTTTCGTTCCGCGATGCGATCTTATGGTTTCGTTCCGCTATGCTACAAAATGTCCCAATACTCTTTCCTAGAAATTGTCATTGTTCATTGGTCTCATCATACGACGTAACCAACATCGAACAAGAGAAACATCTTCTTCCATTGTAAAGACCGGGAGCGGCATTCGAGTGCAGTAACGATGTGCATGAGATGGACCATCTTTTAGAATTCTGAAACATGCTTCGTAAAGAAAAGGTTTACCGTGAGCTTCCTCCAAATTATCAAGAGCTGTTTGGATCACTTCATCTTCAGTTACACCGACAAACTTTTCTCGATCAATTTCCAATACCACAGCAAGAAATGGCTGGACTGCAAGCCTAATAGATTGAAAACGAGCACGCAATCGACGAGCATCTAGGTTTCCTGGGTTTCCCTTCAGTGAGACGAACATTGAAAAATCATTTTCCCAAAAAAAAACACGTCTTGATAAAGGACACCAGTGATTACCCTATGAAAAAAATATGCTTTGCATATTGTTATATCCTCTTCTTGAGTAAACTTGGGACCACGATTTCTAACAGACATTTCTGCACAGTGGGAGAGATTAAGAGCGTTTAGCAAAAAAGAAGAAGAACAATATGTGATTTTGGAGATGAGAGGAAAGAAATTTATAGGTCCAGAAACAAAATCGAGCCGTTAAAAATTTAGTCGTTGGCGGTTGAATTAATACCGCGCGCGGCTTTACTAAGACCGCCCGTTTGAATTACCAACGCCTATTTTCTTGTTATAAATACGACACACTAGGGGTGCATGTCAACCAAACCAACATATTTCTTTCTCAAAATCCACCATGTTTTCTAAAGGCAAAGCGAAGCAAATATTATGTGTCGAAGCAAAAGAGGTTTGTCCATTATGTTTCATGTATAACCACAGTCTTATGCAATGCCCTTGGATGTATTCAAAGTGTCCGCGGGAAGGTTGTTCACGCATCAGAATGGTGATTGAATCACAACCGGAAAAGCTCAGGTATTTGCAATGTCAAGATCCCATTTGTCCATAGGAACCACATATTCTAGATGATGCTATGAAGATTAAAAAAAGAAGAAGAACAAAAGATTGTAACACTCTGCAAAAACTTAAAACTTAAAGAGAAATTTAAGATGCAAGTTATTACACTGCAAGCATTGGATATGGAGATCACGAATACAATCATGTTCCACAGAGAATCAGTGGATGCTCAAAGCCCGGTTGCAAGACCTTTATGCATTTGCGGACTTCTTCTGAAGAAGACACATATGGAAGGCATTTCTGGAATGTCCTAGGTGTTTTTTGGTGGAGTGGGCTGATTGAAATTGAAGGAAAAACCGATTCACTATGGTATTATGTTATTACGATTATCTAAAACAAAACATGTGGATGTCTTCACATTTGCACATCAATATCATAAGTAATTTAAACTTTTCCTGAATTAAATATGGCACCATCAATCTCATAAATAAAAATGTACTGCATTAAGCAACCACATCATACATGAAAATAAAAGAAATACATTATATTAAAACAACTACTACATAGGCGTCAATTCACGACGGGTGGTGGAATTCCTAGAGTAGGGGATTGTATCTGTTGAGCACCCTAAGAATGTTGGAACAAGCATGGAAGTCGAAAGGACGACCGCCGTGAGTTACTGGCCACATCGCTAGAGTTCTGGGTTCCACTTCATGTTCGCCTTCACCGTTGAGCTTATTTTTATGATTCTCCATTAGTAAATCCATGAACTCCAATACATTGATACTAATTGTACTAAAATGATGCAACAATCCATGAGAATCACGCCTATAAATGTTCCCCGTTTCAGCGGTGAACATTCTATAAACTTTCTCCCAAAAAGTCAACGTCGGTTCGGCTACATTACTTAAGACAACATCTTGTGTGTGAAAAACAAAGGCTCTACAAATAGGTAAATCCTCTTGTTGAGTGAATCTAACGCCACAAACTTTGGGAGGCAATTTTGGAGATGATTTGAGAGTGAAGAATGTGTGAATTTAGAATTGAAATGAGTGAGTATTTATAAAGCTCAAAAATTATAGCCGTTGTATCACAAGATTTTTCATCCGTTCGGATTGAGCCGCTGTCGCCTCTGTGTCATGACGCTGGCGATTCTAGAATGAATGCTGTCACTTGAAGTAAAACCGCGCGTTGGAAGTACAAGCGCTGGTGTTCTTTCCTCACAAGCCAGCATTTTTGGCAAGGATGCCCGGCCTTACCATATGCGCACGCTGGGTGATCCATCTCGATGTTCAAAGTAACAAATTTGTTGGTTTGAACATCCAGTTTTCAAGTTTGTTGAGTCCATAGTGGGAGCGAAATGAACAAACTTAACTGCTCTTAGAAGTGGGGGAGAGGGGGAGAAACAGACAAAGAAGAAAGAGAGAAAAATCTGGATGTGGATTGATTCAAATCTGTTATGTTCTGGTTTTATGGTTTAGATCGTGGTCGGATCACGCACGACGCCACCACCACAAAACCGACCAAATAAATACAAGGGTAGTTTCGGTAATATAAAGTTCCAACTTGAAACCCTAGAAGAAACACCTATATAGATCTCGGCTTCTTTCTCTTTCACTCACTCTCTCTTCCTCCTTCCACTAAACAGCAGCGCCGTCTTCATCTTCTATTCTACAACCACAACAACACAGTATCTTCAGTATTACCGCCGTCACCACTTAATAGATGGGTTATAAATGGAAAATGGGTTTTGTGTCTCATGCACCTTGGAATATAAAATTGTTAATTTGGATATTAATGGGTTTGAGCGGAATTGGAACGGAGGATTTCATACCTCTCCAACAGGAGTAAGTATCAAACAACTACTACTAAAATCAGTTTCAAATTTGAAATTAAATGACCTAATTTTGATTAATTCCTCTTGCTCCTAATGCAGCGATCTGGCGTGGGTAGCTGTCCATAATCATCAGCAAAGACACAAATTTCACTCCCATAGCAAAAGACGGAGGCTAGGAATTTGGTTGAACAAGGCGGTCGAAACTGAAGTGCAGAAGTGCCGGAATTACTATAAGTATTATCATACTCTTTCTAAGGGGAAAAAATTAGTCGTGTTATTATTTCCTTCAACCACCAGAAATGTTCTCTATACGGGACAGCCAGATTCTTGCACTTTTTTTTTTGTTCAATTATACTAACTGAACTATTTGTATCTTATAGGAAGTGTGTATGATGCTGATGGCCTAGTGATCTCTAATGGATGAATTCTCTTATAAAACCTCTTGAGATCATATTTCACCTGAAAAAAGCTTAACGACGGTGCTTATGATGCCGATGACATAATGAATGATTTCTCTTACGAAATCTCTTGCAACAAGGATTCCTAGTTTTCTCATTGCCATAATGACTTCTCCTCTCATTAGTAAGTCTTTTTTTTTTCATTTTCACTGATTTTCCTCTAAATTTTAGCTGTTCACTTGATTTTTGAGAACTTTGTCCTTCTCTGTTTACTTGAGCCTGAGTATGTAATTTATCTAGTTGGAATTTTATGTTCACTTTGTACACTAGTAAGTTCCTGATAATCTGAAACATAGAGTAGAGGGCATGTTTTGTACCTTCCTGCTACGTACATATAACCGGATTAGAAGAAGTTACAGCAGAAGTTACATATGATGCAGCAGTTTTTTCAAAATTTAGCTGTAGACATTGGAATTATAAACATTTTTTTGCTTTTTATTTGGTTTAGTTGTCAAGTTGGGTCCAGGACCATTGTTTTATCTATGTATATAACTTTTTGACTGTATATTTCTCGCTGCAGTGTCCATGGTCGGGAAACATTCCTTAAAGGCAGACAGTTTCCAAAAGTCTTGCTACTGCTGCTGCTGCGCCTGGTCTTCAGCAACAACAACTATAACTCCTTCTTTATCACCGATTGTTGTGCAGTTGCACTTCTTTTCCTTGTAATTGGACAGAGCACACATCCCCTGAAGAATACAAGTACTAGTGTAACAAGTGAAAGCAGGGTAAAGTGTTCTTTATTTTTCTCTATGCCTTGTCATTTTGATTACCCTTGAGGCAGATTTGGAAGGTTCAAACTTCAAATGACAGTAAACTTCTGATAAAAAGAAAAGAAAAAAATTGAATTTAATAGAAGGCATCTTTTGAAGAAGTTTTTTCTCATTGAATTCTATTTAGACTATTCAGTTACTATGTAATGCAATATCTGATGCCAGTATACTGCGTCTTGAGAGACAAAATAACTATATAACCTGGTAGACAAGGGCGCATGAGGTTCTTGCAGATTTAATATTAACACCCATCAATGGTCTGCAGTGGGGGAGGTAAACAGAGAATGTGTCTGGGTTCAACCCAACACCACAAGTTGTATGTTCAACTGCGCTGACCACATGCAAGGACATCATGCAATATCAAGTCTTCATTCAGTCCGCTTTATGGATAGTTTGTCTAAATTGTCTTCCTCAAAGCACTTGAGCAGACATCATACATGACCACCTTGAGTGTAATTCCAGGTCCTTGATTTCCATTGGATTAATATGGCTCTATATAGAAAATAAAGAGTAAACCAAATGAAAGCAGTTAACATATATAGACGATTGAGTATTTAAATCCATAAACTTCAATCATTACTGAATCCCAAACTCCAGAATAAAACATTATAGAAGGGATCCTTGTTAATTAGCATGCACAGAGAGAGATCACTTGCTCGAGTAAGCTCACAAGATGATGAAGCCATTTTCAAAACCCTAACTCATGTAGAAGTGGGGAAGGAGAAACAAGAGTGAAGAAAGAAACTATCATAAGTCAGTGACTTAGAATATCTAACGACTTACTAAGCATGCATGGCAAAGGAGGCTATCGTCTTAATGAATCGGATTATTCTATAAAACTAGTAAAGTTAATATAACAATGAAGGATAATATAGTGATCCGGTTTTGCATTCATAAAAAGGTTAAGAATGAAGATCCGCAAAGAAGCCATATTAGTATTCTATTTCAGGCAAACTTGTTTTCCCAGAAACTGCAATATCATTTCTATATAAGAAATATGAGAACCGTATTAAAACAAAAGAACCATGACGGCACGAGGTATAGTCAACTAGGCATCCAATCCCAGGCAATCTTCTTTCTCAGCAGGTATGACGAATTATTTATTACAAGCAAAGGTTAAAGACTAAAACATACACCTTCAGATACATTGTATCAACAGATGGTAAAGGGAAAGGATCAGTTAAGCTTGTAACGCTCATTAAGGGAAACTCACCAGCACCAGCAATATGCACCTGACGCAATATGCCTTAAGTCAATCAGTACACTGATAGAACTAAAATTAAATAAGTACAGGCAAGATATGAAGAGAGATATAGTACATTAGACAGAGAATCGAATCGTTTAAGAAAAAGAACTTATCATGCAAAACTATGAGCAGGAGTATGCTATAACAAAACGTAATGTTCATAGAATAGTCTCTAGTTTAAAAAGTGATGCAACAAAAAACAAGTCCTTCACCAGTTATTCTAGCTGAAAGAAGTACCTTAGTTCCTTGCTGGATGTGACATCCTTGAAGGCATCCTTCCAAGATTATGTCTCCATTGGGACTCTCTCTGGAGGAGTGACATCTTAAATGGATTTATTGTGGATATAAAGCTTCTCAGTTCGCCAGTTTCATGCTCCAAATACCTGTACAAAATAAGCAGGATAAGATTTTATGATTGACATTCCTTGACTAAGCTGTGCTTTACAAGCAGAAAAAAGAATTACAGTAAGCTACTTTGCAATATTCGTCACAAAATAAAGACCGGATAAGCAGAATAATTTTGCTCCACTGTAAATTTTAGTCTGAAATTGGTCCATGTTTTATATCTCATCGTTTCGAGGATATGAACTTTTAAAAGTTCGAGGAAGTCGGATGCTTCCTGAAATCAATAAAAGCACATAGTAGCTTTTTTGAAGATAAAAATTAACATACCTATGATTCCATGTCTCTCCGTCTCTCCCGTGCAATTTACAAGTCCGATAAAGCCCTTAACCCCAATTTTCACTGAATCAAGAACTCCACTATAAACAAAAACTTTACAGAAGGAATCCATAGATCATTTGTTTGAGTAAACTAAAATCGAAAGACAAAACCTGTTATGAAAACATCAACAAATCTGATCATGTGAAGTTTTTGAGAGGATAGATTATTATGATTCAATCGAAAAACAAAAACATGGTTTGGGTTTGATCTTCATTTTCATGATTAAACAGATTCTTGAAGAATCCATTCTTGTGATTACGGCGGCGGCAGCTGATGAAAAGAAAATATCTGAATCATTGATTCTTCATGATTAAACAGATTCTTGAAGAATCAATGGATGGATAGGATTATAAAGTTCTATTTAGAAGTGGATTCAGATCTACTTCTCAGTAGTATTAGTAGGAGTGGTGGCGGCTAAAGAAAAATCCTAAAATTCTTTTCTTTTTTAGATCCGAAAACCCCAAAGATGATCTTCGTTTCCAACAAGTTTAAAATCATTGCAGATATAAGATACTTGAATAAAATCAAGAGCTCCATGATCTGCATTAGCTTAATGATTTCTCCTCTCAAAAACTCAGTCTATCTCCAAACTGTTGCTCGATCTCCTGTTTGCATTCTTTCACTTGTTCTCTATAGGAACAGATCAGGTAATAATTATGTTATTGCATTTTCTTCCTGTTATATTCTGTTTGTTTATTTATTATTCTCTGCTTTACTTATTTTTAATCCTAACTGAGCTCATACGGTCTCTCTGCAGGTGATGATGGATAGGATGATAACATATTGATTCTTTTTTATCTCTGATCTTGTCAGGATCTTCAATTTTTTTATTCTTAAATGTAGGGCAAATTTTATTATTAATCTCTATTACATTTTCACCTAATCTTGTATTTCCGAAAGAAAATGAGATATGCTTAATTTTTCTCAGATCTTGGCATATGATTGATGTCATGGAGTATCGTTCCTGTTTTCTATCTAGCTGTATGTAAATGCTCAGTGATTTTTGTTATTTTTCTTATGATACAAACAATCAATCATGTGACAATTCATTTCCAGTTTATATATATATATATCTATTTGTAGTTTCTCTGAAGGAGTGACATGTATCTTCAAATAAGGTTCCACAGCTCGTACCATGAAAAATGATGGTATTCCATAGAAGCTTGCCAACCAATTTCACTTTCCTTGAATAAACTGTATTTTTCTGCCTTTTTGGGGAGTCAATGGGGTTCAGATAAACTGATAAGGTAATAAGAAGATTAACACGAAGCTACATTGCAATATCTATATTAGATAAGCAGAATAATTTTGCTCCATCGTATATTTCAGTCGGTATGGTGCATGAGGTGTCGCCTAATTCGTATCTCACCATTCTTGAAACTATGTAAAGCACCCCTGTAACCTTGGGCATGCCGTGAACTTTTAAAAGTTGGGAGGAACTTGGAATGCATCCTGAAATTGATTGATAAAAGCATGTTAATTAATTAGCTTCTTCGAAGATATATTTAACATGCTTAGTCGAGTGTGAAAGGGTAAGAGGTAAAGTAAAGGCACAATGGCAGAAGCCATAACCCACATCGGGATACTGTACTTGCTTAATCTAATGGAAAACATGGTCGACGTCTTCTAGTCTAGTACTATAGTGGAAGCCAATTGGAACATTTGTAGATTTTGGGGATTGTGTCTATGTTACTAGCTAGTTCTATTTTTGTTATAACTTCGAACTTCACACCTTAAGAACTTCATGATGAATCTGTTTACTTTCAAAAACTAAGAGCCAATTCCATGTACATGTCGCGGAGGAGGTTACCTCGATTTTCATGACTAGGTATCCTCCAAGGACAATGTCTTTTACATATGACAACTCAAAATGTATATATACCAGTTTTAATTTGGTGACATATGATTCTGGAATCTTAGGAAACAGCAAGGACCCGCATGATTGTTGTTCACGTATCTGAGGGTGGAGGTATCTGAGGATGTTTAGTTGAACTACAGTTTCTAAAGTTTTTGCTGGTGAATGCAATAGCCCATAGCTTTGGAGAAATTGATTTTCATCCACTGTTACCAAACAACAGGCTGAGTTCACCCGCGTTACCTTATCATCGACTAGCTCAAAACAAAGTTTCCTTCTCAAGTCACTAGCGAAACCAACCAAAATAGATACAAAATAGAGCGAGCAACAGGGACCATTTAGGAATGTTACACACGAAATGCAACAAGTATTTACCAGCAACGAGCAAGAACAACAAGCAGCAAGCTAATACGAGTGCAATAACATAGTGCATCTACAGAACATGGAACAAATGTTTAACAATAAATAGTTGCAAATATCATGATAGATTATGAATTAAAATCCCCAGAGTGAAAGACCTCTCGATGAAAAAACATAGATTGATATTGTACGATCTAACTTATCAAAATAAAAAAAAAAATTGTACGATCTAAATCTTAAAACATAAATGTTCTACAGGATACTGCATATATGCAACAAAGCCAGCAACAAGCAAAGCGCAGCAAAACCAGCATAAAGCAGAGCACAACAAATCGAGCAACAAGCAAAACACACTATCAGCGCAACAAAACCTCCAAGTGCCAGTACTGCAAATAGGCATTTATCAAGGAAAGTCATATGATAAACTGACCATGATTGTACCAGAACAGAATATTCTTCATGATCACTAACATTCCCATCAATTATTTCCTTGTACATACTGAAATGCCCCGTTGAATCCAGTCTTGCTCTGTACATATGAACACCCTCCTCCACAGTACTTCCTTCTCGTTGTTGATTCTTGTTTTGGTGAAGATATTTAAGGACTATACCATCAGAACCAACAAGATAAACTGACCAGCAGTGTTTAAACTTAGGATTACTGGTCTCATCGGTGAACCATCAACCGCAACTGATATTACACTCTTTGAATTTTTTGTATATATTGTCACTACTCCATTCATCTCCTGAATTGATAATCTGCTTCCACCAGAGATAAGATCAACTCCGGATCTTAAACTCTGACCACCCAGAATGGTATTAGTAGGGTAATCAAAACTGTGCCAAATAATTTGAGATAAATTACGATATAACACGAAGTTTCCATTATTATGCATCACTGCATATGAAATTGGCTCTTGTATGGTGGGTATTAAGGCTTCCTCTTTGTTATCTGGAAGAGATCGCAGCACCAGTTTTCCTATCGGTGAAGAGAACCAAAGATGCAGTTTATCATAGTAAAGGTTAGTTGTCCAAACCAGGGTTGTATACGGAGATTTGACAATGGATATCTTGAGAAGGTACACTGACCACCTACTGTTCACTGACAAACCCATAAAAGCACAAATTCTGTGATCACCAAAAACCAGATATTATAATAAAGATTTTCACTCGACTTTCTCGTGCAGCGCTTATAAACCACTCCAAAGACACCCCCTGATTACTTTACACGAATAACCATTTAAATCATCCTTCACTAGCACCCCATGCATTGCCACGGCTGATCCAAATTGATCTACTTGGGATAACCTACAAAGTGGAAGACCACTCATGCACAACAAAGTCAAAGAAAACCATTTTTTGGAATCAATTTTGAGAACTAGGTACATTATAAACCATGAAAACTCAATGTTCTGTGGTATGGAATACCAAATTCTGCTGTGTTTTTTTTTTTTTTTTTTTTGCAATGATGGATTATTACGCGTCCATCTCCTCCACTAAATTCGCCACATCTGCAGTAACCTAATGAGTAAAAAACCACTAAAAATATAAGCATGACAACCAACATGAAGTTCAGGTGCACTAGTTTTGATGATATGTTTATTGAATGAAAATTAACAAAGGATACACATCGAAATTACCTTGGAGTTAGAAGTGGGAATATCCCCCTGAAATCATTTGAATGAAGTGTTAAAACTGCCAAACTGAGGAGTAATTCTAATAAAAAATAATAAGTTATCCATCACCAAAATAATTTGCATATCTAGGAACATAACACCAATCAAGACAGTTCACATTTACATAGATCCAATTGCACTAAAGTAAAAGAAATTACCTCTTTCTAGCATTCTCAGGGTCGCACCGGGTAGCAATTGAACAGCAGTCAAAACTAGCATGAAGTTACCCGGACTAGTTTGTCTGGGTCAGTTGAGTTCCATTCTCCATCAGCGGTAAAGTATCAGCTACAATTGTTGAATTAGTTCTGCATGTAGTCGGCTGATGCATCTGGACTCATTAGCTGGACACAGACCTGGGAGAAATGATATCAGAGGTAACACATGAGATTGTCTGTATTTTTATTTAACATCTTGTAAATATCAATAAAAATCAATCAAACGACGAACTTACTCAAGTTTTTGAGAGGACATATCATTGTGCTATATGATTCAAAATCAAAAAACAACAAAACCGTGGTTTGGGTTTCATCTTCATTTTTACGAATATACAGATTCTTGATGGATCCATTCTTGTGTTTGTGATTTCGGCGGCAGCTGAAGAGAAGATCTAAATCTGGATCTGATTGTTGTGTTTTAGGTTTAGGGATTTTATTCTTTCCATGGATGGATAGGATCAAATGGACATAATTCCACGGCTATGATTGATTCAAATCGGTTATGGTGCGCTTATATGGGTAAAACCGCATGAACCGAACCGTGATCTGGACGCAACAAGTTTCTTTTAAGACTAATGGGTGGTGAATCCATCTTAATTTCTGATCCGGTGCCATAACCACAAAACCTACTCATCATAGATGGCATGTAAGGGTAGATTCGGTAATTTTCATTTCTACCTTGAAAGCCTAATACAGCAGCGCCGTCTTCATCTTCCATTCTACCACCACTACAACACTTAGTATCACCGGGATGGGTTATAAATGGATAACGGGTTTTGTGTCTCATATACCTTGGAAGGAGGGAGAGAAAATGGTTAATTTGGATATTAATCGGTATTAGCGGAATTGGAAATGGGGAATTCATACCTCTCCAAGAGGGGTGGTGTTTCATGTTCTTTGTTAACAACCGGAGTAAGTATCAAACAACTACTACTACTAAAATCAGTTTCAAATTTGAATTTAAATGACCTAATTTTGATTAATTCCTCTTGCTCTTAATGTAGCGATCTGGTGTGGGTGGTAATTCATACCCATCAGCAGAAGCTTATGCGACTATAGGAGAGCAAAAGATGAGAAAGAAAGTGGTTGAAGAAGGCCATGGAAATTAAAGTGCACATGAAGGGTATTCCTGTAAGTATCAAAACAATTCAGTCTCCCTCTTTAGTGAAAAATATTAACGGTGTGGTGCAGATCATGAGTGTATTATAAGTTCAGTTGGCCATGATTCTGCTTTAGCATACAATACTAATCGTGTTCATACTAGTGTTGAAGAATAATTAGGTGATTGAATTGGGATAGCCTCTGTTTCCTACAAAAACTGTTGGTTGGTATTTATTTGTTATGCACTGAATTTGTCTCAGGGATGAAAGTGCTTCCCGGCACTCCAAAGGTCTTTCTCTTCCAATGGCAATCCCTCCCAAGCACACTTTTGTCTTTCAATTGTATCATGAGATTTGTATCTTCTTGAAATTGTTCCATGTACATGTATTATATCATTACTAGTTTATTTGGTGCAGAGATACATTAAAACATGGAATTTAGTAGCTTCAAAATACTTCCTTAAATTATGATGTTTAGGTTGAGCAAGTTACATGACGAGATCAAGTTTTAGCTGAAAAAGCTTCAAGGAAGTGTGTATCATGCTGATGGCTCAATGGACGAATTCTCATACGAAACATCTTGCGGATACCATGAAGTATATGTGGTTTCGCCTCATCCTCCGATTTTGTTTCATTTTTTTTTTTGTTTATATATTATTAGCTGTTTACTTGATTTTTGTGAAGTTGGTCAGAGAATTGTTCGGTTTTTACCACCGAGTATGAGTATGTGATTTAACTAGTTTGAATTTTATGTTCACCATGTACACTAGGAAGTTCATGATAATTTGGAACATAGAGCAGAGGGGTCTTGTATTCCTTTACACATAATTGGATCAAAAGTTAGCGATGAATCAAAGAGTTGCAAGGATTTTGGAATTTTATGGTCGCCTGGACATTCTTGCTTCAACTTGTTTGCTCACGACTATTTAGTAACTAAAGTTTTGAGATTATGCGTTATTTAGCTTTGCAACTGAACCATGGCTAAGCCGCACTCAGCCTCGCAACGGCGTTTAAGAAATGTTCCTCTATATACTTCTGTACGCCCATATCTTCCGCTCCGTGAACAAACCAAAACGTGGGCAACTTTCCCATAGCCCATATATATATATATATGAAACCCTAAATGTGTTTGCAAAACATGGTGTGCTCTAATTTCTAACCTTAATTTTGTTAAATGGCACCTCATCTTACTATTCAAACAAACAAACCCAGTCTGTTGCTTTGAAAGTATGATGGAATCGGTTTTACATCTTATGATTCACTAAAATCATCCATTGAAGCTGGTCGAATCAGATTTACAGATCAAACAATTGTTGAGTCCAAGTTTCAGAATTACATTGTTGGGTTCATGTAGTGGTCTCGTTTGCCTACGGTGCGGGTATAGCGGGTCATTAATAGCTCTTTGGAACCCAGCAACCAGAGAATACAAAGAAATACCCTAACCACCGAGTAAATTTTGCTTTGGTGTTTTAGGTTATGATCGCGACGCTGACGATTACAAGTTGGTAGTAGTTAATAACATGGGCAAATATCGTTATAGTTCTGAAGTTCAAGTCTACTCCTTAGCATCAAACTCATGGAAAAACATATTTCTCTAAAGGAGTGACATCCTCAAGTTCAAAATGACCAGTCAGTCTACAGCAGGACTAAGATTCATACTAGGACTCTAGGACTAAGACTGACTTGGTCAACTTGTTTGATTTTTCCTCTCAAATAATTAAAACACCTCTTCAGCCTCTTTTGATCCGGTGTTCATGATTCTCTTTTTTAAAAAGACGAGACATTAGGCTGAGGGATTTGGATTTAAATCCAAGTTTTAAGGTTGAAGATAGATTCCCTGAGAGGTTCATGACGCTGTGCGTCTCTTCTTATCTTTTGATGATAGAGACCTACATATATTGTAGGGTGAAAGGCGGATGCAAAAGTAGAAATACCAGATGCAATTAAGAGGCAAATTTTATTTTGAGGAGGTAAGATGATAGAAGCTATGTTGACGTTGAGGAAGTGTTTGTATCTTGAACCGCTGTAATGCTTATATAATTACTAAAATTAGTTTTAATGTCTTATTGTGTATCTTGATCTGTCTTCTATTCCTGTTCATGTCTGTGTGTAGTGTTTTCGTGTTGTTAATTTTAATTGATGCTTTGGCTAAGCACTTTATACTACTCAACCCAACACCACAAGTTCACCCGGACTAGTAAAAAGAAGTAATCATATATATTATATAAGGCTGCTGCAGAATAGTTATCTCGAGCAATTCATTAAACAAAAAACCCAGCATTTATCGATATAAAAGAAAAGAGATTTCAACCATCTTGAGCTAGACATCCAGCATGTATTGGTGTCTTGTCTTTTAGATGCTGCAAGTGTCATAAAACCCAAAGCAATAGATACTGAAATACTAAACCAATATGATAGAAGCTATGTTTTGTCTTAGGGCCACTAAAAAACCTATTTCAAATACTTATAATTTGCCATTCTCTTTCTCTTTCAAATACTCTTCGAATCCCTTCATCCACTTCTCAGCTTTCTTTGAGGCCCAGGCCGACGGTTTCTTGATTTTCTTCTGCTTCTTATTCACCTCAGAAATTGTTAGCCGCCTCCGCGGTGTCCGTCTAGGAGTAAAGACTGCCTTTGATCTCAACTCTCTCAGCCTCTCATCAGCTGCAGCCTTCAACTCTTCTTTCTGTCGCTTGACTGATAGTTTTTCCTCCTCGGTTCGCACGATCTTGTGCCACCATCAATCTTGACCACCTCGCTTGTAATTCCAGGTCCTTGGTTTCAGACGGATCAATATGTTTCTTATGATAAGAAGAAACCATATTGTTAACAGGTACAGAGATATCACTTGCTCGAGATGGAGACCAAAAAGCCATCTTCAAAACCCTAACGTAGTATATATATATAGATTGGATCAAAGATCTACTAAAGTAACTAAACAATGAAAACTTGTGCGAAAGCAATAGAGATTCACAAAGAACAATAAGTAATTGGATGTATAATTCAAGGCCCCTTATATAGGCTTCAATAATATTAAGTCTGGAAATCAAAATATTAAGAGCAAAAACTGGAATTCGAACCAAATTAGGAAACACAATTTGGATTTCCCTTTTTTTGATAAATTGCTAAATTATGTTCACATATAAGATGTCCCGCTTCAAAAAAAAAAAAAACTAAACTAATTCTTGTGGCGGCGGCTATGATTAATTCAAATCTGAATCTAATTATTATATTTTAGGTTTAGGGATTTTTATAATCCCAACGGATGAGTAGGATCAAATATACATTATTCTACGGATATGATTAATTCAAATCCGTGTGCGGTTATATGGTTAAAACTGCACCAAACCATAATCTATCGGACTATCCCTATTCTAGAACAATTATGAACCGTTGACATTACCGTTCAGTCTCACGTTGGATTTATTTTGAGATACTGTTACAGTGGCGGCATGTTCCATTAGAGGGGCGGCAAGTGTGATAATAATGTCTCTCTAGTTGGTTAGGGGATGTCCTATAGGGGTGTAAGTTGACTAATTTACCCATTCTTTTTTGGTTGAAAATACATAATTGTCCTCCCTTATTTCTAAACCTAATGAATCAAAAAAATCAAAACAGTTTTTTTTTCATCTTCATCTTCTCTTCTTCTCCTCTTCCATTAAAACTGAAATTTTCATCGTCCTCGATTAATTGGAAATTTGAAAAATTGATAATCATTAATTGAAAACTATATTAGAGATGCCGAAAAAGAAGGTTGATGAAGATTGAAGTTAGTTTTGTATCAAAAATTAGGGCTTTGGAACAAAATTGAAATTGAAATTTCTGTGTAGCATGTGAGTTACGGTTGGTAATAACGCCAATTGTAACCGTAACTATATATTTGGTTGATGTTACGGTTCATTTAACTCAAATACCAACCGTAAGTTCTTGATTTTGAGAAAGAATGTTTAGTTACGATTTTTTTTTGCAACCGTAATTGATTTACGGTTGGTCTCGATACTTAAGTTACGAACCGTAATTCCTTCTGGATGTTTCATTTTTTTTTTACGGTTTGTATTTACATCACTATTATCAACCGTAATTGAGTTACGACTTGTAACTCAAATAACCTTACCAATCGTAAAACATACCGTGTCTTAGCAATTTATCCGGTTCAAAAATTAGTTGAAATACCAACCGTAAGTCAGTTACGGTTGGTCTCGATTCATTAGTTACCAACCGTTATTTGTTACGGCTGCTATATGCTGTCACGTTTCAAACCGTAATTAGGTTACGGTTCGTGCCGATTTTTTTTTTACCAACCGTAACTGGTATTCTGATTGGGTTTTCCCTAAATTGAACCAGTTACGGTTGGTATTCGATAATTTATGAACCGTAACACAGAGTTACGATTGGTCAAGAGCACAATTCCAACCGTAAGTTCTTCTGAAAATGTAAAAGTTTTGATTTTTTTACGTATTTTAGATAGTTTTGAGCAACAAAAAGCTAATGGGAACTAATTTAGAAGTATAATTGGTTATTTTCAGGCTTTGGTTCTTCACTTTATTGGCTAATTTCTTCAATTGATTGAGATTGACCTTAACTTTGGGTTAAAATATCTCTACCATCTAACAAATACTCCATATCCGGATCTCCATCAAGAAGAATGTAGTATTTGTTTTCTCTATCATATAGAGATTCACCCGTCTCAAATTTGTCACTGGAATCACTCATTTTGGTTGAGTGAATCAAAATCTAGGGTTTCACAAGTGATTATCAAAACTAAACTAGATTATCAATACTAAATTAGATTATCAGCACTAAATTTTGTAAGGGTTAATTAGTCATTTTCAGTTTTCTTTTTATAAGGGACACTTCAAATTACCATATAATGACCATTTTTGTCCTATTATCCGCCGCCCCTGTAATGGAATCCACCGTCCCTATAACAGGATACTTATTTTGATACTTTTGAGGTCTGAAAACCGGGGGCGAAATTAAGATTCGAAATAGGGTGTAAAAATTTACTTTGGTTGCAAAAAGAAGATTTTAGGGGTTGTAAAATTAGGCTTTTATATTTCAAAAGAATTTCTTCTGGGCTTAGGCTTTTGAGTCAACTGGGAAGGAGTGCAAATGGGCTGGTTGTGTCCCTCTAAGAACCCTATTTTTGGGGTTGTAGTGGCCATTGACATGGAAAAATACGAGGTTGGTCTCAACAAATCTTTCAATCTCTTACGCTGATCCACCGGCCTGGTGGATATATGCATCGAGATCTAAAACCGATTCAATTTCTGGTGACAAAAGATGGAAACCTTAAAAATATTGCAGATTTTAGCCAAGCTAAGAAAATTGGTTTTGAATCAGTTTGCTTAGATTATGGCCAAGATCGGCAAATCGGATCTGAATCACCTTGTTCAGATTATGTTACTACGTGGCCGTGGTACCGCGCACCTGAAGTGTTGTTAAACTCGGTTTCGTAACTCCGCTGTAGAAATCTGAGCGGTTAGTGCTATAATGGCCGAACTGTATTCTATCGGTCATCTTTATCATGGTTTGAATCCAACAGATCAGTTGTATCAGATATGCGGTGTAATTGGAAGTCCAACTCATGAGTCGTAGGCCGAGGAAATTCAACTTGCGAATTCGCGCGGTTACAAGTTTCCTTAAATACATGCATTTGGTATTTCGACAATGATACCGTATGTCATTTCGACAATGATTAATGGCAACTGCAAGATGAAACTTAGCTTATATAAAGACTACTCTCTTTATTATATTTAGAAAATCACTCAAAACTAAACACAAGCTCTAATCTTGCTCATATGATCAACCACAACTTTGGTGATCATATATATATAGAACTATGAATTCCTTTTCCTAGTCCTATTACCTTATTACATGTCTTTCATTTTCTTAGAACTAGATGACTTCTAATTCCCTTAGGATTACATCAATTTCCTAATCTTGTCCTAACCAGCTTGTTAGTGACTTCTATGTTGAAGTTTAACCAACATTCTCCTCGTTAAGCTTCAACCTTACTCGTGACATATCTTGTACTCCAATCAATTGTCTCATTTCTTCAAACTTGATCCGAGCTAATGCCTTTGTCAATATATCTGCTTTCTGCTCAGTTCCAGGTATGTGTTCTACGTTAATGACCTCCTTCTCGATGCATTCTCGTATGAAATGATACCTTTTGTGAATGTGTTTCGTCTTCCCATGAAACACTGGATTTTTAGTGAGTGCAATTGCAGACTTATTATCAATCTTAATGAGAACTTTTTCAGGTTCTCTTCCTTTGATTTCACCCAACAGTTCTTGAAGCCATATTGATTGTTTAGCTGCTTCTGTTGCAACCATAAACTCAGCTTCACAGGATGAAAGGGCTACAGTGTCTTGCTTCTGTGAACACCATGTAATAGGTGCTTCTCCTAAATAAAATATATGACCAGTTGTACTTTGTCCATCATCTTGGTCAATATTATTACTGCTGTCACTATACCCAACAATTCCTTTTGATCCTCCTCGACCATACTTCAATCCATAGCTGATTGTTCCTCTTAGATATCTCAATATCTGCTTTATTACATCACCATGAGACTTGCATGGACTCTGCATATAACGGCTTGCTACTCCCACAAAGAAAGCCAAGCCTGGTCTTGTGTGTAACAAGTATCTAAGGCATCCAACATTTCTTTTATAACTCGTGGGATCAATCTCAGCTTCTTCTTGTGCTTTTGAAACTTTAAGTCCAAACTCCATTGGTATCTTAGTTGGATTACAAGTTTCAAGTCCTGCTTCTTTCAGAATTCTCCTTGCATAATCTTCTTGTTTAATGTGAATCCCATCTACTCCTTGATGGACTTCTATGCCAAGGTAATAAGTGAGTTTTCCGAGGTCTGACATCTCAAACTTTGATGACATTTCTCTCTTGAACTCATTGATCACCTTAAGTGAGTTTCCAGTCAAAAATAGATCATCTACATAGACTGCAATCACAAGAAGCGTTCCCTTTTCTTCTCTTCTGTATACTGATGTTTCTTTAGAGCACTTAACAAATCTGATTTCTCTTAAGATTTGATCTAAATTTGTATTCCAGGCTCGAGGATCTTGTCTTAGACCATATAGAGCTTTTGATAACTTATAAACCTTATGCTCTTGTCCTTTTACTTCAAAACCTTCTGGTTGTTCAACATACACATCTTCTCGCAATTCACCATGTAAGAATGTTGTCTTAACGTCTAAGTGGTGAATTTCATGAGTTTGATGCTGCTTCTGCTATTAAGAGACGAATTGTCTCTAGTCTAGCAACTGGTGCGAAAACTTCATCAAAGTCTATGCCTGATTCTTGAACGTATCCCTTAGCTACAAGTCTTGCCTTATATTTGTTGACAGTACCATCAGCATTCCGTTTTATTTTGAAGATCCACTTAAGACCAATCACTTTTATCCCACCTGGCTTATCAACTAGAAACCAAGTCTTGTTTCTATTGATTGAAATAATTTCTTCTCTACATGCTTGTGTCCATTTAGTCGAGACCTTTGCTTCCTGAAAATTCCTTGGTTCATCATTTACAGAAAGTAGCATAATCTCACACTCTTCTGCAGCTTGAAGAACATAATCCTCCAGATACTGTGGCTTTTGTATCTGTCTTGTTGATTTTCGCAGTGGAATGGGTTGAGTTATTTCATCCATATCCTCTTCTTCTTCTTCTTCTTCTTCTTCTTCTTCTTCGTTATTCTCAGTGTTTTCATTATTCTCTTCTTCTTCTTGATTAACATCATTGTTTCCATTGGTATTGATGATTATGTGTCCTTCGCCTTCATTTACTTGACCCCATCTCATGTGAAACATTCCTGGATCCCTACTTGGTCCATCATTAGTTTCTAAGGTTCTGAAACTTATGTGTCCTAACCTTGCGTGCCACTTCCATGTCTGATCTTCCAGTCTCATATTCAGACACAATGGCCTTCCAATCATGAGACTTATCTTGTAGAGTCTATTCTGTGAGCATGAGACTCTAACTAAAAGTCTTCCACTTGGGTCATGAACTGTTAGATAATCTTGTCGCATTCTAACATCACATCCAACTTCTGTAGCTTGTCCTAAACTTAGAATGTTCGGGATGAAGTAGATGTTTGTGACAATCTTTTGTTCTCCGGTCTTGCTCTGAAATAGAATTGATCCTTTCCCTTCAATTTTTACAGAAGATCCATCCCCAAACTTCACTTGTCCTTTGATTTTCTCATTGAGTTCAGAAAAGTAGTGTCTCTTACCAGTCAAGTGATTGCTGGCTCCATTATCTAAATACCAGATTCCTTCTTCTCCATCCTTTGATTCGTAGTTCTTTGGTATTAGGTTCCCTTCGTTTAAGAATACAACTTCGTGCATAAAAGGAGCTGTATCTGCTTCCCTTGTTTCATTCTTGTTTGTTTCTTCCATCTTTTGTATTCTTTCAGGGGATACAGAGGAGAAGTGTCCTGGTTTATCACATCTGTAACAAATAATGTTTGATCTATCCTTCTTTTCTTTCCCTTGGTTTTGATCATTCTGACTTGTTGTTCTGTCTTGTGAGTTAAACCTTCCTCCCCTTCCTCGGCCTCTGTTTCCTCTACCACCTCTTCCACGACCTCTTCCTCTTGTCGCAGAGTTTTGTTGGTAAGAGTTTGTGTACAAGAGTTTTCCTTGAGTTTATCCATTGTTTTCTTCATGAAGTATTCTTTCTTCATATGCTTTCAATCTTCCAATTATATCTTCATAGCTAGTCTTCTTTAAATCTAAGACTTGTTCGAGAGAAGCTATGATATGAATATACTTGGATCTTGGTAAACTATTGAGAAACTTCTTTACCAGTTTATCTTCATCAATGGATTGTCCAAGTGACGCGGCTTTTGAGGCTATCTCTGATAGCTTTCCTGCAAAGCTATCAATAGTATCAGTGTCTTTCATCTTCACTCTTTCAAATTCAGACATTAAGGTTTGCAGACGGGCTTCTTTAACTCGATCAGCTCCGAGATTACGTGCCTTTATTGCATCCCAAATTTTCTTTGAAGTTTCCTGTTCACCAACTAGTAGAACAAGACATTATGGTATTGCTTGAAAGAGTAATCCAATGGCAACATTGTTTTTGTCTGGGTCCAATGTACCAGGATCAATTGTTTCCCAAACTTTGTAGATTTTCATCAGTACCTTCATTCTCATGGCCCATACTGTGTAGTTTGTGGCGTTGAGGATTGGAACTTGTATTGATGGTGGCGTGAACTGTTTTGCACCCACAATGGTGGTTTCGTTTTCCATGGCTCAGAAACAAGATCTGATACCAATTAATGGCAACTGCAAGATGAAACTTAGCTTATATAAAGACTACTCTCTTTATTATGTTTAGAAAATCACTCAAAACTAAACACAACCTCTAATCTTGCTCATATGATCAACCACAACTTTGGTGATCATATATATATAGAACTATGAATTCCTTTTCCTAGTCCTATTACCTTATTACATATCTTTCCTTTTCTTAGAACTAGATGACTTCTAATTCCCTTAGGATTACATCAATTTCCTAATCTTGTCCTAACCAGCTTGTTAGTGACTTATATGTTGAAGTTTAACCAAAGAAAGAAAAGTGACTTATATGTCGAGATAAAGTAGGAAGATGGGTTTGTATTGGAATAGAAAGAAAAGTGATTCATAGAATTTCAGGGAGAAGAATAATGTTTTGATGTGTTCCAAGGATGAAAAGGTACAACTAACTTGAAACTGTTTTTGATGGATTGTCGCAGCTGGTTAGAGCTGCAACACATGATGCTAGCTGGTGTGAAGATTACTGAGAATTATAAGCGAAGAGAGAGACGAGAAAAGAAAAAAGAAAAGGTAAGAAAGAAGGTTGTTAGCAGCGAAGAAAAAGGATTTAGTACGTGGTTGTTTCAAAGGGTTAAGTTATGAATTGGCAATAAAAGAAAATAGAGGATCAAAATTGGTATTTCAGTCGAGAAAAGAGGGACTGTACGTTTTGATGAAGTTGAATTCGAATTCAGAGACTTAGAAGGAAAAGGAATGTTGGGTGGTTACGTTAACGTGTTTGGTTGAGATAGAGTTGGAGAAATCAGCGATAAGGTGTTTGTTGAAATACTGTGACAACATGTGAAGAATAGTCACAGTTGTGACAGAACTGTAACTGAAGGGAGATTTTGTTAAGACATAATTGTAACAGAAGGATGTCATAGTTGGTAGCAGAAGTGTGGAAATTATTTTTACAAATTCATAAGTGTGACAATTCTGAATTGTGTTGCAAACCTTGTAACAGTAATATAACAAGAAGAACAATTAGAGCTTGTGGCAGAAGCGTGACGGAAAGATTGTTAGGGAATCTTGAAAAACAAAAAGAAGTGTAAAGGTTTCTCCATAAAAGCTTGACTGGAACACTGATGAAAAGAAGAAAGGTTTGTGAACTGTGAAAATATTGGTTGTAGCGGACATCACAATTGTGGCTGTGACTCTTGATAAAAGAGACTGTCAGGACTTGGTGTAATCTTAGTATGAGCAAGTGGATAGATAGTTAGCAACACATTTCATAGTGATTCTGGAAATTGTTCGGCTAGCAAGTGGATAGATAGCAACAAAGATGATTGCGATTTGGAGCTTGTTAGGGAATTTATATATGATGTTGCAACAGCATAAAGTATCTCAAAGAGACGGCGGGATGTGATTTCCCATCATCGGTCTGAGGAAGACAGAGGGATGTACAAGAAGGCATACTGTCTAGGATGATCACACTCTATTGAAAAAATCAAGGGGTCCTGATCAATAAAGTAATTCAGGTGTGAAGCTTGAATAATATAGCAGTAAAGTGGTCTAAGGTTTGTGATGCCTATATGAGGCACCGGTTATCACTTTCTTAAGATACACTAAATTATTATCAATGTAGTCGTTTAATTGTTTTTAGTGTTATTCTTTCCTCTGTCTTGTCCTGATTCAATGAAAGATATGTTAAACACGTTTATAAGTTTGGGGATACACTTGGATGACTCTTTCGAAGAGATAGCTCAGCATCAACGCCATGACAATAACTTGTGAGTACTTTCTAGTGGTGGCCATCGGCAAGATCATGCAATAAAAAGTTTCCAAGATTCTTTAAATTGTTAAATTGACTTCCTTATGTGTTCTTTTCAGTCTTCGTTTTTGTTTTAAGGTTGGCCGACTCTTTCGAAGAGATAGCTCAGCAGCAGCACCATGACAACAACTTGTGAGTACTTTCTAGTCGTGGCCGTCGGCAAAATCATGCAACAAAAAGTTTACCAAAATTCTTTAAATTGTTAAATAGACTTCCTTTTGTGTTCTTGTCGATCTTCGTTTTTCTTTTAAGGTTTCCATGGCTAAAATTAATGTTTTTATTAATATAGAGGGAGCAAGATATGAAAAATAACAAAAGTGAGCAAAAACTAGAAATAAATCATTCCCATGTAAAAAACACTGGGTCGTCACCTCAAATCCCATTCCGAATTTCGGATGCCTAAACCATGGTAATCCGTGACCTAGGCCATGAGTGTATGTGTATGACGTTGAGGGCCATGAGCATGGTAATATCCTCCTGATTTCATCAATCGAGACTTGCCTAAAGCTAAAGTCTGTTTGCTCGGATGTCCCCGAAGAGACAACCATATGGAGAAGCTCAGGATATATAAAAACACTTGTGTTTCGCAATACCGGCGTTGTGGGACTAAAACCGGCCAAACCCCATCAGCCATAAATATTTTTCTGACTTCCAAATAAGGAAAGATAAAAGCTCGACGTCGAAAATGAAAAAAAAAAAGAAAAACACGGCGACTTGGCTTGGTGAAATCTGACAATGACTGTCCAGCGCTATCGAAATTTAATTAAATTAATTCCTTCCCATGTCATTTAAATGTTTGTGTTGGTGAAGAAATTACATTCTATGAGAAGATCGATGGTGATGTGAGAAGATTTGCGCAGCCGGAGTTGAGTATGTGATTCTTTTGCGAAGTATAGGGCCTTGTTTATCCATTTGCACATTCTCTCGAGGAGTCATCTTCAAAGTTCAGAGTGATCGATCTACCAGCAGATAAGGTTATACACGTAAAGCAGCAAGTATATACTAGCAACGAGCGAGAGCAACAACCAGCAAGCAGATACGAATGAAATTACTATAGATAGTGCATCTACTGAACACGAAACAAATCTTTACAATAAAAGCCAGCAAAAAGTGATGAATTAAAATCCCCCAAAGAGTGAAATGACCAATAAATTTCTTCTGGTTTATGAAACTAAAATCCCCCATGAAAAAATATAGATTGATACCATATGCGCATATGGGATTGCATATCTCAAGGATACCATATGCGCATAAAAGCCAGAAACAAGCAAAGCGCGGCAAAACCAACAAAAAGCAAAGCGCAACACAACGAGCAACGAGCAAAACACACTATCAGCGCAACAAAAACTACAAGTGCAGTACTGCGAATAGGCATTTCTCAAGGAAACTCACATGGTGAACTGGCCATGATTCTAATAGAACAGAATATTCTTCATAATCACTAATATTTCCATCAATTCTTTCCTTGTACAGATGGAAATGACCCGTTGAATCCAGTCTTGCTCTATACATATGAACACCCTCCGTCACAGCACTAGCTTCTTGTTGTTGTTGATTTTTGTTTCGGTGAAGATATTTAAGGACTACACCATCAGAACCAACAAGATAAAGCTTACCAGCAGTGTTTAAATTTAGGATTACTGGTCTCCTCAGCGAACCCTCAAGCGCATCTGATATTACAATCTCTGAAGTTTCTGTATGTATCTCCACTGCACCATTGATCTCCTGAATTGATAATCTGCTTCCACCAGAGATAAGATCAACTCCAGATCTTAAACGTTGACCACCGAGAATGGTATCAGTAGGGTAATCAAAACATGTAACGGAAGTAGAAGAACTAAGAAGGAGATCATGGAGAGAATCATCACCGGTGGAAACTTATACAACAGGCTCAAAACTTAAAAGCAGTAGAGAAGCAATTAGGAAACTTAATGTTTCTGATGAATGAAAAACCAGAGAGTTAGAATTCTTGGACTGCTAGGTACAATGTGGAAGTAGTGGGAACTTATACAACAGGCTCATAACTTAAAAGCAGTAGAGAAGCAACTACGAAACTACTACGAAGGTGCTCTAAAGTTAATTTACCTGCCAACCTGCATCATACCCATTTAGGGAGTCTATACTTTCACCAACTCTGCCCAAATGAGGATATAGTAGCACATGGAAAAACTAGTTTGTTTGAAAACTGTGGATTTTTCATGGGAAATTTGATGATGACTACCACTAAATGATGTTGAATAAGTGGGGTTTGATATCTAAATTTGGGTTTGTGATGATGGAGTGTAATTATTGAGAAATTGTGTCTTTTGCGAATGTGGTGGGTAGGTAATTAGACAGCTTCAGCATATGCATGAGAAACTTCTTCTTGTCGGCTGTTGATCGCAAACAGTCTGCAAATGATTGTCTGGTGCTGTTTTAGGACACCATATATTCGGATATGCCAGCCCTAGTATTAGCAACATATTTCCGAGTGTATTTGGTTCATCGTGAAAATGAAATGCATTCGAAAGACATCAAAATATCTCTTGTTATGATCAGAACCCTAAAAACCGGTTCTGCATTCACAAAAAGGTTAAAAATGAAGATCCGTAAAGAAGCCATCTCAGCCTTCTATTTCAGGAAAACTTGTTTTTTCACAAACTGCAGTATCATTTCTGCCAAATATATGAAGAAGCTTTTTCTTATTGAATTCTATATACACTACATGTTGGAGAAAATGAGTTTTAATTAAAAAGATTTTATGGTCTTGGTATGGTTTGATCTAATGACCTAAGGGTCTAAGGATACTCACTCATTTTTGGGTGAATGAAGTGGAACCTTTAGTCCCACATTGTGGAAAACTAAAGAGGAGCTCCACTATATAATCATACACTTATATACGCGTATACCATGCACCAAGTCCCTTTCCTACACGGATTTATTTTTGGGAGAATTTTTTCTTTAGGAATTTAATTCCAAAATTATTTTTTAAGAGTTTTATTTGTGGGAAATTCCTTTTACGAGTTTTACTTATTTTTGAAGAAAATAAAAAACCTAACTTGATTTGCAAGTATCTCATCTTATAAATATGACTCGAAATTCTGTTTTAAAAACACACAAGCAGCGACTATCTCTAGGTCTACTTTTCTTCTTCTTCTTATATTTTATGCGGCGTTTTGCTTCCATCCCTGTTGCTGAGTTCAAGAGTGGGTAACTTGCGTTGTGCTAACTCAAGTTATATCGGGCAGTCTTATCCTGGACACATCTTCGCACGTTGAGGTTTAGCATTACTTCAGAGTATACCCGCGAACTAATGTGTTAAGGACAGCTTGTTGAACCTGTGATTCTGCCCTCATCAATTTGTTCGTGGTGGAGTTGTTTGATACTGTTCTTTATATTTATTGTTTGATACATCTGACGTTTCTTCAATTGTTGCAAGATTCCAACACTACACAGTTACTGTTTGATGCAATATCTGATGCCAGGTATTCTGCGTCTTGGAAAACAAATTTCCTATGTAACCTAGTAGACAAAGCTGCATGAGGTTTGCAGATTTAACATTAAGAGAGAACACCACAAGTTGTTCCGGTGTGCTGCCTCCATCTCTCTTCGACTCCCAGGAAATTTTCAAGTTTTCTTTAAGTACGCTTTACGGATAGTTTGTCTTCCATGGAGCACTTGAGAAAACATCACACACGTACACCTTGAATGTAATTCCAGGTCCTTGATTTCCGTCGGATTAATATGGTTCTACACAAAATTTAAAGTAAACCCAATCAGAACAGTGCATATGAATATTTAAAGCCGTAAACTTTAATCATCCCTGAAACCCACACTCAGTAAAACCTTATCGAAGGGATCCATGTTAACTAGAAGGCACAGAGAGAGATCACTTGCTCTGGGTAAACTCACAAGATGAAGAAGCCATTTTCAAAACCCTAATTCATGTACAGGTGGGGGATATTTTACGACGTACTAATCATGGAAAAGTCCTAGGTCTCGGTCCTTGTTTCACTAGCTTCCTTAATTTCAGAAACCCAAGGAGGCTATCAATAAAAACCGTTTGGATTATTCAATAAAACTAGCAAAACTTAACTAACATAACAAGACAATGAAGCAAAGTGCAGTGATACGATTATTGTAATAATATGAACGGGTTCTGCATTCACTAAAATATTAAGAATGCAGATCCATGAAAGAAGCCATATCATCCTTCTATTTCAGGCAAACTTGTTTTTCCACATACTGCAGTATCATGTCTATTGGATATATATCAGAACCATTTTTATGTGCAAAATGCTTAACAATGATTTAATAGAAATCTACAGAGGAATCATAGAGCGACATAAGGTATAGCTAATAGGCATCCAATTCCAGGGAGTATATTGATAGGAATAATAATATAAGTACAGGCTAGATATCAAGATACATATAGTACATTGATTAGATAAAGAAACGTATAAGGAAAAGAACGTATCACGCAGAACTAGTGGCAAAAAATAATGTTAGTGGCCTAGTAGGAGTACAATACAACGAACTAAAATGTAATGTTCATAGAAGTCTCTCTCGTTTAAAGAGTGATGGAACAAAAGACAAGTCCTCACCAGTGAATATAGCTGAAACAAATACCTTAGTTCATTTGTTGGCTTCAGGAAAAGTGATGATGTAGAGCATTCTTCATCCATCAGGACTGTCTCTTGAAAATGATGATCTACCACCAAATAAGGTTGCAGCTGGATTTATACATGAAGCTTCCCAGTGGCCAATTTCATGCTCCAATTACCTGTACATAATAAGCTGGATGAGACTTTGTAATTGAGATTCCTTGAATAAATTGTGCATTACCCGGTCTAGAAATAAGTTAATAAGAATGGCCAACCAAAGAGTTCCACGAAGCTACTTTGCAATATTCATAACAGATACTTACATCGAACTATAAATTTGCCCCATTTTAAATTTCTGTCTGAAAATAGTATCCGTTTCGTATCTCATCGTTTTTTGAAGATATGAACTTTTAAAAGTCCAAGGGATCAATGTTTCCCGAAGCCAACAAATTTCTGAACAGATACAATATAAAGCAAATAAGAACACAATTGAATATTTAAAGCTTTTGAATCTAATTATCAATGTAACAACAACTCCACTGTAAACAAAAACCTTATTGAAGGAATTCATAGATCAATTGTTCGAGTAAACTAAAATCGAAGACAAACCTGTTAGTGTGTGACCCTGACCTCCAGTCACAGCTTCCACTTCAAAACACTGACAAACTAATTATGTGAAATTTTTAAGAGGAGATATCACTATGGTGTATGATTCGATCAACAAGATAAAACCATGGCTTGGGTTTAATCATTATTTTCATGATTAAACAAATTCTTGAAGAATTCATTGTTAGGATTGCGGCCGCAGCTGAAAAGAAAAGATCTAAATCTGGATTTGATTGTTGTGTTTTAGGTTTAGGGAGTTTTATAGTTTCCATGGATGGATAGGATCAAATAGACATAATTCCACGGCTGTGATTTATTCAAATCCAGTTGTTAACTCCAATGAGTGAAGGGCCACAAACCAAAGAACCGTATTAGCTAGGACGCGACAAAACCATGCATCTGCATTTTCATGAATAAACAAATTTTTCAATAATTCTTTTCAGCTCACCTCAAATCCCACGGTCAATCCCACGGGTGATGTGGCGGTGACGTGGCTACTTTCAGTTGTTTCTCTTTCTTTCCTGACGTGTTTTATTTTTATTCTCCTTGTTTTTTTGTTTTTCTCTCTACAGTTTCCTCCTCCTCCATCGACCTTCTCCAAATTCTAAATTTTTTCACATCATCCCGAGAGAGTAAGCGTGCACTGAGATTACCCACGCTCAAACTCATCTTCTGAAGCACATCGTCTCACTTCACACAAAAAAAAGGTACAATCTTTTATCAGATTCCGGATTTGTTTCTATGAATACTAATACTTGATACAATATTATACACTGTTTATGAAAATTGTATTCTAGGATGAAATACTAATATAAGCTTACATTTGTGAAATTAGAGATTCAGAATGTGTTGATCTTGGGTGTTTGGTTTATAATCAACAGGCAATCCCAATGTAACTTAAATTTGTGAAATTAGGGTTTGAAACTTTGGGGATTTTAGGGGATTTCTTATAATTAATTAGGTATATTAATTTGTAAATTATAGGTAAGATGATGGGTGGAGGGAAAAAATTATTGCTATATGCATGTCTGGTGGTGAATTTTTATTGTTGTATGCAATTTTAGGTATTGAGTAATTTCTTCCACTTAGATTCTGCTTGGTTCTTAATTCATGATTTCTTTGGTTGATTATTGTACAATAAGCTCTATCACAAGGGAAAAGTGAGTAGAATTTCAACTAGATGTCGAGAGAGATAGTAGAAGATGGATTTGAAAGTTATTTCTTCTGGTAAGTTTGTTGTTTTGCTTGGCTGATAACAATTGATATTCAATATTAATTTGCACAAACTTATTGATTATTAAGATGTCGTGCACAATTTGGGTTAACTGAATTTTAAGTATGTAGTAGTTAATTATGATATAATACTGATGTCGTCGGCATTTGTAGATATGCTAACTAATCAGTCAATACACCGTACAAAGATGGAAGTACAACAAAAAGTTATATTGCATAGTTAATCAGGTCAAGGAAGGTCATGTGAGAATCGGTTAGGAGACACTAAAAATGTTATCTCTCTCTTTCTTCATATGTTTTGTTCTTCCATTCTGGAAAGAAAATATGTTCACTTCTCTATACTAAACCAGTTAGTAGTTTACAACTGATATATAGGACTGCACTGAAGTTTTCATTTTTGGGCATATTATCTTAGTCACACGACTCACAATTGTAAGAACAGTCTTACTTACTGCATACTGATTTGACACAAAGTTGGAAGGTTTTTTTTTTTTTTTTTTTGGAAGCATAGTTGGCAGTTTTATTCATGCATATCTGATATTTACCTTAGATTCTATACAGATTCACAAAGTTGGCAGTTTTGTTCAGGAGAAGTGCATGTCTCTAGACTGGAACCAACTCTCAGTCACTCCTCACCAAGGACAGGGCGAGGCAGACCAAAGTCCAGAGAAAGTGAACTATAATGCTTCTCAAGTCACTGTCTGTACTGGTAATATTCCGTCTTCATCTGACTTTTTGATGGTTTCTTAGTCTTCTTTATTACACGCGTTAGAGATATTTCTCATCTTCCAAGCTTTTTACATTTGGCTTTAGGTTTCGAATGTGCATATCAATGGTTTGGTTTGTTTACTTTAGTTTAGGATAGTTACTTATATTCTATGTTTCCCTGTCTATAATAGAGTCAGGTACTTGCTTTCCGGGCTGGCGAGTCTCGAACGCGGTACTTAACATCAATAGCTTGTCTCTAACAGAGGTAAAACATCCTGTCCGCTCTTACCCATTTGTCGCTTCACAAACACCCGACTCCAGTATGAATCTGTGGCGCAATGGTAGCGCATCTGACTCTGTCAGAAGGTTGCGTGTTCAATTCACGTATGATTCTCTAAACTGTTCAAAATAAGATTACTGCACATTTTATTCTTTTTGTATGCAGTTTCTTTATCCGTCGTCTTGTAGATTCACGTTGATAAAATTCCTTGTAGATTCACATCCAAATTCTAGACTAACTCTCACTAGTAGAACAACAATAAGATTTAACAATTTTAAATAACTGAAATAATATCATAAACAGTTAACAATTCAAAATAGGATTGATTCTGGTACCACATTATAAATACCTAATGAAAATTAAAAGAGGTCTGTGATTAAACCCATTGTCAGAAAACATAAAAACGTCAAATTTAAACTGGTCTGTGATTAAACTTATTGTTAGACAACATAAAAACGTCAAATTTCAGATTTTCAAACATAACTAATTTTTCTTTTGAGTAAACCAGCCACTCAAATTTGTTTGCATAGAAATGGAAGAATCGTCGTATATAGGTGCGACATTGGGTAAATGTGCACTTCTCCGTGGTTGAGCTCCTCCAAAGGCAGGCACAACGCTATCAACATGCACAGAAAATACTCCATGTCCAAAAGCAGGCACAACATTATCAACATTCCCAGAAAATACTCCATGTGTATGTGCAACATTCTCAGAATGGTTATATGGTATTTCGTATGAAGTTGTGGCGTTGCCAACGCTTCCATATAAATATCTTTAGTGTGCCCGAAACTGTTATCCAGTATTCTTATGTTTTCGATTCTTTGGAGTTCAGCAAAGTGCTGTAATCATAAAGAAGATGAGTCAGACCTTATTTTGATATGTTTCATTAGTTTCTTCCATTATGTTTATCTTTACTACTGTATTTCCATGTACTACCTCAAAAAACTTTAACAAATATATGCGTGACCATCCTACTGTAAGATAAGTGCAACGCCTAATTATAAGGAACTAAACACTAAATCAAAATATTGTAATACAGTAGTGAATTGAAAGAAACCATGCATATTTAAGCTTACAAAATAAACTTACCAACAACTGGCCATATTCTCCTCTGGTAAAGTTGGTATTTCCAGCTCCATTGGATGACTGGACATTACCTATCATGCTTTGTTCAGTAAGGTTTGCCTTTTCGACCTAAAAAAATAGATATCAAAACTTAAATCAATTAAACAAAATTTAAATAAAAATAGTACGAAAATAAACAGTAACTCACCGTTGTGCTTTCTTTTCCTTTGATCGCTCTTTTTTTGTATTGTTTAGGCTTCAAACGATTCTTATTAGGAGCGCCTTTTCTCTTTACTTGAGGTGGGTTACCTAATTTTTCAACATCATTCACGTCCTTTTGTTTAGATTTATTTATTTCCATTTCGACACATGATCCCTTTCCAACTTCTATCAATTGTTCACGTATCCATTTCTTGGACACTACGTCAGCAAGTTCCGCAAAGTAATCACATAACTCTTTGTAGCGTTTCTCTTCAGGAGTCAAATGCCAACTATCAGAATTCATTGGCACCTTTATGTATAGTAACCTTTCATATTTTCTCCATCTTCTTAGTATGTAATTGTCTGGGATTAGATATATTTCATTACGATGTAACACACAGATCGCGTGCGTGCAAAGTATACCCCGAAATTCAAATCTATGACAACTACACTCAATTTTGCATTCATCTTTTTGAAACCATACCTTAAAGTTGACTTTTTTCATCAACATACCGTCGTCAACTTCTGGTTCGGGTTCGGATTCAGATTCTGAGTCAGATTTTTCGGTTGGTGTAGTATCATTTGGTGAAGCTAATTCATCGTCATCCTCATCCTCGTCCTCAGCTTCGTTTTCTGGTGGTCGTTTTCTGAACTAAGGTTCCATTTTTTATTTCATCTTGCACACCAATTATGTCACAATACATCTTCCTCACCAGCTGATTTCGAAACTCTTTAAACTTCGCATGAGTGTAAACTTTTTGAATTTGTTTCTCCATTTTATACGAAGTTGAGGTTGGGATAGTTTTAGCAAACGATCTAGCATCTGCTTTAATCTCCTTTTCTCTTTTGTATCTCAATGCATTATCAAATTTTTCAACAAATTACTTCAGATATGTTCTTGAATAAACATATCCGTCGAAAAATGCATTCATACTCTCAAATCGTTGAGTAGTGGACATCCCAGCCCAAAATGTGGTCTTCATAAAACAAGGTATCCATCGATCTTTCTCCCTATATAGTTTGCTCAACCATTTATTTGTTTCAAGATTTCATACTTTTCCAACATTTCACTCCAACGTTCTTCAAATTCAGCAGGACACTGTGAATCATAGACAACTTTTTTCATCCTAGATTTAATCCTTACGTAGTTATCATACCTCCTTAGCTTTTCTGGTATTTTTTTCATTATATGCCACAAACACCATCGATGCTTGGTATCCTTGAAAACTATCTCAATGGCAATTTTCATAGGACCAGCTTGGTCTGTAATTATACCACCTGGAGCAACTCCATTCATACAATCGAGCCACATTTTGAATAACCAAGAAAAAGTTTCTTTCTCCTCATTAGAAATCAACCCACAACCAAGTAAAATTGATCGTCGGTGATGATTAACCCCAACAAACGGAGCAAAAGGCATGTCATACTTGTTTGTCAAGTATGTGGTGTCGAAGGTGACAACTTCACCAAATTCTTTGTAAGCTTCTATACATCTGTTATCCGCCCAAAACACATTTTTCAAAAGGCCTTCTCCGTCTATGTCCAGCCTGTAGAAGAAATTTGGATCCTTATTTTGCATGTTTGTAAAGTGATCCAGAAGTGCTGTAGCATATCCTTCGCCAAGTTCTAAAACTTTTTCTCTAGCAATCATGTTCCTTAGAGTTTTTTCATCATATGGGAGGTTTTCATAGCCACCACCTTCAACCGCTAATGCACCATAGGTCTTACACATCCTGATTCCTACTTTTTCGTTTAATAAGACTCTTTTATTTGTTGTCGTGTTGATTCTTTTATGGTCTCTCAAATGTCGAGCTTTTGATGGACTTTTCAAATGGTTATGTTGAAGAGAAACAACGCTAATCATCCATTTATCATCTGCACACAATCTCGCTGATATTTTGGCTTTGCAACCAGTTCTTTGTGTTGGAGGGAGATTTAACGGAGTGTTAGAAGATGTAATATTCTTCCCCTCTTTGGAACAAGTATAACTTACATGTACTAGTACTCCATTTTCCTTTTTACATGTTCGTTTCTTAACAGAAAATCCAGTCTTGTATGCATAGTTATTATAAAATTCAAATAACTCATCAGCATTTTCAAACCTCATTCCAAGTTTCGGTTCGACTTTTTGATCACCATGGTTATTATCATCATCCAATACACTGCAAGACTTCTCAGGTTCCTCAATCTCCAATTCGTTTCCATTCATGACTGCATGTACAAGTACAATAGACATATATATAGTTAAGTTAGATTCAAAAATTTAACATACATATATATACTAAGTAACTTGAGTAAGCTATCAACTGGTCGGTAAACTTCTTATTTAACTAATTTAGCTACAACTGAAATGGAAAATTAAAACCAAGGATAGTAACCATAGACCCTAGTCTAGGTAGGATGTAGCAAAGATACCGCATAACTTGAAGAACATAAAACAAGATGCACGAACATTGAAGACCCAATTCAGAGATGCAAATTATTTCTACTTCAATAGAAATTTCTAGGCTTAAAAATGCATTAAGTACGACAAACCTTTAGATATTATTGTAAATGAATCTAAAACAATTGAAGGGGCAGTGAGAATAAAGATCAGCTAACGCATGCACGATGAATTATTCAAAATTGAATTCTACAACTCTGACTGCATTATCAATAGTAATCAAAACCGTGAACATTTCATTGAGGTGCCGTCCCAAAATAATCAAACATAGAAAAGATTACTGTGGCTAATACTTTTTTAAACCCTATATGATTTAATAGTACCATAATTATGTTTTTAAACCCTAATTTTTTTTTTAAGATTCGTGATAAACAAAATCATGTTTAAACTTTCGTTAATCTTATAAGAAGTTGGATACAAGTTACCTGTTAGCTCCTTCTTCTTTGTTGGTTTCAAGTTCTGATATATGGGTTGGTAATGGTGCGGTAACTGAGAGAGAGTTGGTTTTTTCTTCTTCTTATTTTCGTAGGTTTTCTTGGTTTCCCGATTTAAAACAAAAAGAAAAAAACCAAAAAAATAATAAAACATAAAATAGTTAAACACGTCAGAAGGAAAGAGAAAACCAATTGTCACGTCATTAGTGGGATGGACTGTGGGATTTGAGGTGGGCTGAAAAGAATTATTGGAGAATCCATTTTTGTGATTGCGGCTGCAGCTGAAAACAAAAGATCTGAATCCGATGTTATGTTTTAGGTTTAGGGTTTTTATACTTTCGACCGACGGGTAGGATTAAAAGGACATAAGTCTAGGGTTATGATTGATTCAAATCAGTTCGTATCGCGACCTAGTTGTAAGAGCAACTCCAACGGGACTCACCTAGACACCTAATTTGATAATTTGCTTGTCCACGTGGACGGGTAAAATGAGTTTTGGACTGTGGTAAAGGGCAAATTAAACTATTGCGACCCGTTTTTATATAAACAAGTACTTTTTTAAATTAAGTGAGACCCATTTCTATGTAGAGAAAAATATTTTTATGGTATCAGGTGGGACTCTTTTACTAAGAAAATCTTATAAATATATAAAAAAAAAAAATTTAACTAGCTTTCTCGTTTTGTTTTAGTATTTTTTATAGGTTATCGTCTCCAATTGAGCCAATCGTCTCAAATTGAGTCGAACAAAACCTTTTATTTGAGAATTTGTTTATCCGTTTTAATGATTTTCCATTCCCACTGTAAGTGTATAATCATCAAACCTACCTATTTGATGTGTCCATTGGAGTTTCCCTAATTAGCTTCTTTCCTATGATTTATGTGTTCTAAAGTTGTTATGGAGATCAACGAGCTTACCGCTATTCACAGGAAGTTTTTCTGGGGTATAATTTTAATAGAGGTTTAAATCCTATTGGGTGGAACAAAGTCTACAAACCTAAGGACATGGGTGGAATGGCATTAAGAGATTTGGAAATGCTTAATTTAGCATTGATTACCAAACTAGCTTGGAGACTTCCACTTTGAACTCAAATTATGGATAGTAAGTATTTCAAACATGGTGACATACTGAATCAAAAAATTGAAGCAAAAAACTGGTCTTATACCTTGAATGGTATTACAAAAAGACTTGGTATCATTAAAAAAAATAATTATGGAAGTTAACAATGGTAAGAAGACAAATATTTAGCTTGATAAATGCATACCAGGATTACTTCAACCAACAACTCAAGTCAATGGCTTTCACAGATTTTATTAAGATGTGAATGAATTTCTGCTACCAAACTCCAACAGTTGGAATGAAGATTTCTTAAATCAACTTTTTGATCAAGATACTTCTCTCAGATTTCAAAGTATTTTCATGGATACTTCTAAAGATTATGTCATGATTTGGATACCAGCAAAACATGGGAAGTTCTCTGTTAAAAGTACTTATAAGTTGCTTACCATGAATGGTAGGAATATTCAAGGCAATGGAAGGACAATACAAGCTTCTGTCTGGATATCTTTATGGAGTAGTAACACGCGTCTCACAGGATTAAGGTCTTTACGTGGAAAAGCATCCATGGTATTCATTCTAAAAGATCCAAAATTGCTCTCTATAATGATTCCATTGGTACTCAGCACGGGATCTATGGCAGTAATTATGAAACTATAGATCATTTACTGTTTGAGTGTAATCATTCAAAGGCAATCCGGAGAGGACTCAGTATTGATATTGAATCAGAAAGAGGTGGTTATAATAGTGTCTCAGAATGGATATAGAGTTGGTTTTCTGGTAGCCACAGAGCTTCTAATATGAAAAGGTTGTTCACTCTAATGATTGGTTCATGGCTCCTTTGGAATGCGATGTTGTCTTTCAGGGAGTATCTCTTAATCCCTCTAACTCTATGCACAAAATTAATTTCCATTTAAATTCTCATTTTCAGAAAAATGGCATGCATACCCTAGCACTATATCAATTGCATCATCTCGTTAGAACCCCACTATGCAAGATACTATTAAATTCAGCGTAGATGCTTTTTTATCATGATATTAATCAGCTTGGTACGGGCATTGTGCTTCGGAATTTTTCTGGTACCTTGGAATCAAATGGCATTATGCAGATGGAGTTTTAAGTCCTGAAAATGGTGAATTCATGGAGATTCGTGAAGCTTTTCTCTGGGTTAAGGAGTTGCAGCTAAATAACCCACATTGAAGAAGATGCCAAGCTAGTGATTCGATCAATAATGGAGAATCCTCTTATGATTAAATGGGAGAATTGAAACTTTCCAAAAGAGATTAAACACTTAAGTTTAAGTTTTAGTCATTGTAAGTTTTCTTTTATTAGTTGAGATGATTATCAAGTGGATGATGTTGTAGCTAAAACTATTAGAGAATCAACATCTACACTCAATTGTCTCAACAACTTTCTAGCTGATGTTTGTCGTCTCTTAGCTAGAGACCAAAACAGTTCCTCCCTTTAATCAATAAATTTTATCTTTATCAAAAAAAAAAGGTTGTTATGGAGAAAAAATAATTATTTTGAAAACTTATTTTACTCGAGGGACGGATTATTTGTTTGACATTCGGTGCAACTAGTTTGCAACTCTGATTTACCAATAAAATACTGGAGGGATAGACAACTGTATGAAGAAAAAGGTTTTTTTGTTTTTGTTTTTGTATGAATTAAGCTCTAATTTTCTCGTAACATGGGATGAAACCCAAATTTACATTGGCTAATTAAAATAACTAGATTTGTTCCCATGCGTATAATTTGGTGTGCACGGGTTTTCACCCTTCCTGTGGCGATGCATTTTCGATTTGGTTTGCGCAGGGCTTCGTTCCATCCATTGGCGATGCATTTTTGATTTGGTGTGGTGGGGCGAGTACATTAAATAAGTGGAGAAAAGATAGGAAATATGTGCATTTATTAAAATTTTCCTTTTATTTTCGCACAAAATTTGTGGTTTCTTTTTGTGTGTATTTATTTTGAAAAAAAGATTCAAATAGGGTTGGTATTCGACTTCCGAATCGAATTTGCCAAATTTATGATATCTTTTTTAAACCAGTTATAAGTTGTCAAATATTCTCACCAAAATACCCGTTTCACAAAACTCAAAAAAACGTATTTCGTTCAATAACAAGAGAGGTTTTCCTCACCGTTCAAGGTGAGGCTTTATTCGTCTACGCCTTAAGTGATTAGCAGGCGGGAATCGTGAGAGAAAGATTAATTCTTCTTTATAATAGTCCAAACCCAAATGACCAAGCACCGTAACGTGACTAAAGTTCGATCACCCATGGATTTTCTACATTCATAATGAAAACTGTGATTGAGGTAGATGCCGGATAGTAACGTGATTGCCTTCTTTTGTTTGACAGTGTTGCAACAAGGTCCACAACCTGTCAAAGATACATATTCTAGGATGAGGCAGAGTGGGAAGGCCTATACATGTTCTGGCAAATTATCGTATAATTTTAACACCCATCAATAAACTCTTGATACTCTCTGCAGTGGAAGACTTAAAATGGAGAGCATAAATTACACAGGTTCATCTAACAACTCTAATCAGGTAACACTCAACCCAACACCACAAGTTGATTGGTAAAAAGAAGCAAACATATATGCTTCGGTGTCAAAATGCTGTTGCACATTACTTCACCATGACGATGACAATACCACTTCCCCACAAGCACATGCGTCAATATAGAAAGACTGATGTATGCTGACCACCTTTAGCTAAGGTCTGGGGTTCTTACTATGTAGGGAGATTCCACACCTTATTAGCCTCAACCTAGAACTCCACTTATCCCATTGCGAAATCAAGAGAAATCGAGAGCAATTTTGCCAACAAATTAATAGTATACGACATCTTGAGGCACACCTTGCTCTTTCATGTTTACAACTCTACATTGATTTGCACCATTCAGATGTACTGCATGCCAGCTCAATTTTCTGTATTTTTTTTTTTTTCTGAATCACATTGAATTTCATTGATAATGCAAAAATGATACAGCCTAAATACAAAGAACACCAACTTTAAGGAAAAACACTCAGGCGCATACATAGGCCCAATACTCACACATAATCACTCCATTTCAAACAAATCTATAATATTCAACATTTGGCATTTCCACTCTTGGTAAACACTGAGCTCAATTTTCTGTACACGATCATCATCCTTAAACCTTGGTTACAGTCAATATGCCCCTTGAACCTTGAAAGCTCGTTCAAGCTAATCTAAGTTAGGTTGGTGGTGCTAACTCCATCATGAGCCCTAGCTCCATCCCGGCTTGCCATACTCCACCTAATTTAGTATTCGGCACCAGTTATGGCGCTAACTCCACTTATCCTTAAACCTTGAAAGCTCGTTCAAGCTTGCTTCATCTAAGTTAGGTTGGTGGTGCTAACTCCACCATGAGCCCTAGCTCCATCCCGGCTTGCCATACTCCACCTAATTTAGTATTCCACACCAGTTATGGCGCTAACTCCACTTAGAAAAGGACGACAAAAAGCACATACAGCAAAAGTTTTTTTCGATGTTCAAAGAAAAAAACTCGTATTTTTTGAAAACGGTGATTTTCCTTGAAAGCACATATAGCAAAAGTTTTTTCTTTTTTTTTTCCGATGTCCAAAGAAAAAAGAAAAACTCGTATTTTTTGAAACCTTAATGTATGTCCTTTGTACGTTGGTGAAGAACTAGGTGATGAGAAGTTTTACAGTCCCATATAAAAAAATTTGGGAAGTCGCCTCATTCCCATTCCGATGCCTAGGCCATGGTAATCTGTGACACTAGGCCATGGGTCTATGTGTATGACGTTGAGGGCCATGAGCATGGCATCATCCTCCTTGTATCCATTCAAGCCATGCGGCTGTTTGGTTTTCTCGGATGTCTCCGAAGAGACAAGCATATGGAGAAGCTCAGGATATGTAAAGACACTTCTGTTTTGATAACCGGCATTGTGGGACTAAACCGGCCTAATCCCTTCAGTCATAAATATTTTTCTGACTTCCTTTTCTGATCATGCAGTTAAAAAGAAAAAGAAAAAAAAAAGAAACACGGTGACTTGGCTTGGTAAAATGATAATGACCGTCTATCACTATCTAGTGTGATTTCGCGTCATCCTCCGATTTTGTTCCATTAATTTTTGTTTAAATATTAGCTGTTCACTTGATTTTTCTGAAGTCGATCAGAGTATTGTTCTTTTTATCACCACTGAGTATGAGTATATGATGTGTGAATTCTATGTTCACCATGTACACTAGGAAGTTCATGATAATCTGGAACATAGCGCAGAGGGGTGATGTATTCCTTCCTTTAACATATAATTGGATTAAAAGTTAGCGATGAAAGAAAGAGTTCCAAAGATTTTCTAGGAATTCTCTGATCAGAACATTGTGGATGGTGGATATTTCAAGATCAAATTAATTTTAAGGCCCAAGCCCACAACGACTATTTGGTAATTACTGTATGTACCACAAGTTCCTTTATTATACTGTAGTTCTGTACACCCATATCTTCCGGTAAACAAGCAGCAGATGGCTAACAATGTAAGATGATCCATCTCGGTGAACCGGAGAATAAACAAAAACGGGATAACTTTCCCATAGGGACATAGATTTCACTTAGATCGAGGCATATATATATATATGAAACCCTAAGTTTTACCTTCTCCCACGTACTCTGAAAAAAGAAGGGAAAAAGAAGCAGCAAAAGATGTTCTGCATTCCAAAAGCAGTGTTCTACCATGACATCTTATTAAAGTTACCGGTGAAATCTGTATTAGCTTGTAAGTATGTTTGCAAAATATGGTATGCTCTAATTTCTAACCTTGATTTTGTTAAATCGCACCTTCATCTTACTATTCAAACAAACAAACCCAGTTTGTTGCTTGGAAAGTATGATGGAGTAAGCTATATATGTTCTGATTCATTAAAATCATCCATAGAAGCTGGTCGAATCAGATTTACAGATATCAAATAATTGTTGCGTCCACGTTTCATATCATCTTTCACATTGTTGGGTTCATGCAACGGTCTCGATTTCCTACGGTGCGGGTATCACGGGTCATTACTAGCTCTTTGGAACCCAGCAACCAGAGAATAAAAAATAATACCCGAACCACCGAGTAAATTTTGCTTCGGTGCTTTAGGTTATGATAGCAACGCTGACAATTACAAGTTGGTAGTAGTTGATAACTTGGATGAAGATCGTTGTAGTTCTGAAGTTCAAGTCTACTCTTTAGCGTCAAATTCATGGAAAAACATTCCAGCCATACCTTATACTTTACGTAATGGCCGTCAGATATCCGGCGGGGTGCTTTTGAATGGATACCGTCACTCAAGTATCCGTACATTGTACCAGTTATGCATTTACTGTTATGTCGGTAAACCTCCTGTAATTTTTTTGATATTCTGTTGAGTCAAGTCTATATAAGAGACTAGTCCTGTATCTTTAATCGAGAACTTGCATAATCAATTGATCACCATTCTTACATGGTATCGGATACCAAAGGGGAACTTCAACTTCCTCTCGATCCAAAACCCTAACTACAACAAGTCCACCATTAAACCTGCAACTTTCATGCCAACCATGGTGGAACTACTCAAACAAACATCTCGTCTTCCGCTGTTAACAACAATACTACAATGTTTCCACCATTATTTTCTTCACAAACTCGTCTACAATCACAATCTATACCTTCTTCGTCTCAACAACCGCCTTTTTCTTCTCCAACTCGTTCATCTCCACCACCATCTTCATCTCAACCACCACCACCACCACCAATGTCAACACAACAATCTTCTCTTGTACCACCTTTACAACACACACCTATACAGATTCCCAACCGTGTTACACCACAACAATCACAACATCAACAACAACATCAACAATTTTCTAACGCTTACATTCAAAAACCACAGCAACCTCAATTTCAATCTTCTTTCTATAGTACTTTTCAATTCCATAGTCGATTCACAATTCCTTTTCAGAATATCTCTAATTTCGTTTCTGGTAAACTTGATGGATCAAATTATCTTGTTTGGAACGACCAAATCTCCTCTATTCTCATTTGTACCAATCTTTATGGCTTTGTTGATGGATCTGTTCCTCCTGAGACTCCTATGGTGATGTTTAACAATATTCAGATTCCAAATCCTCAATATCTTGAATGGCTACAGATTGACAAGTTTGTTGGATCTTGCATCAATGCTACTTTTGATAGATCATTCTCATCAGAACTTCTTGGTAAGCAAACGGCGAGAGATAAATGGCTACATATGGCAAAGTTATTCAGTGATCAATTTCTTTCTAGGAAGTCTTTGTTGCGATCTCAACTGCACTCGATTAAGAAAGGTTCGCCATCAATTTATGAATTTCTTCATCAAATCAAGACGATTGGAGATTCTCTTGCAGAAATTGGTGAAACAGTTCAAGATTCAGATCTTGTTATGTATACTCTCAATGGTCTAGGCAGAGAATTTATTCACTTTGTTGTTAGTGTTCAAAATAGAGAACCACCATTATCATTATCTGAACTTCGCTCTCGCCTTATTAGTCATGAACTGTTTCTCAAGGAGCAAGATTCAGATGCTTTCTCTACTCTAGTTTCTAAACCAACAAACTCAGCTTTCTTTGTAAAGAAACAACATCCTTCTTCACAGGCTAACTTTCGAAAACCTCCTTCATACACTCCATCAACATCATCATATCCTTCATACACTCTATCAACATCATCATATCCTTCTCAGAACAAACCATCTCAACCAAATGCTTTAATCCTCCTCCTGTTTTTCTTAAGACTGAGTTTAATCCTTCTCAAAAGCAGGTCATTTACTTTGGAGACATTCCTTGCCAAATATGTCACAAAGACGGTCATCAAGCGAATCGATGCAGGTTTCGATATTCACCTTCAAGGAATAGTTCTGCTCCTCCACAGAAGGCCTTTCTTGGTTTTGACATGAATGCTGGTAGTACCTCTATTTCTCCTTGGTCTGCTCAGGAATTTGATTACAATGTTCAATTTCCATCTGAAACTGCTTATGAATGTGGAGGATACTAGAGTCATACCAACTCAGGACCTATTTGGATACCAGATTCAGGAGATTATAGTCACATGACTAATGATCCATCGATTTTACAAAATTCTTCTACACATTCTGGTACAGAACAAGTGATGGTTGGTGATGGTAAGTTACTTCCTATTTCTTTTGTAGGTACTTCTACATTAACTACTTCTGCTAAGAAATTTGACATACACAAAGTTCTTTATGTGCCTCATTTGCAACACAACTTAATGTCAGTTGCTCAATTTAATAAAGATAATAACTGTGTCTTTCTTTTCTATCCTTGGGGATATGAAATAAAGTCTTTGAAGAGCAATCTTATTCTTCCTAGAGGGAAGATGCAGAATGGACTCTACCTCATAATATCTGGTCAGTCTAATGGAAATGCTGCTACTAAACAAACTCACTTCTCAACATCTCAACATCAAGCTTTTTCTACAATAGTTGCTTCATCATCTTTATGGAATTCAAGACTAGGTCATCCAGCTGAGAAGATTCTCAATAACCTTACTACAGCTATTGATATCAAGTTATCTACAAAAACAACTTCATCTGTTTTCGAGTCCTGTCAGTTAGCTAAGAATAAATGTTTACCATTTCATGCTACTGGTAATCATTCTAGTACTCCTTTTATGTTAGTTCATTGTGATGTTTGGGGACCTTCCCCTATGCAATCTCATCTTGGATATAGGTATTGCATTTTGTTTGTGGATTATTTTACAAAATTTTCATGGATTTATCCAATGAAACACAAATCAGATAGTGTTCATTGCTTCAAGCTGTTTAAATCTCTTGTAGAAAATCTGTTTGATGTCAAGATTAATCATTTTCAATGTGATGGTTCTCTTGAACTCATTAAAGGACCATTTAAGGAATTACTTGATCTCAGTGGTATTGCGCTAAGAGTATCATGTCCAAATCTTCACCAGCAAAATGGATCTGCAGAGAGAAAACACAAGCATGTCACAGAAATGGGGAATACTTTATCCTTTCATGCTTCTCTTCCTAAGAAGTTTTGGGTTGATTCATTTCTAGCAGCTGTATTTATTATTAACAGACTTCCAAGTAAACTTCTTGAGTACAAGTCTCCTTTTGAAGCTTTATACATGATCAAACCAGATTACTCCTTCTTCAAAGTTTATGGTTGTTTGTGTTATCCAAATTTAGTGGCTTATAGAAAAGACAAAGTTAAGTCCTAAGTCAGCTGCTTGTGTCTTTTTGGGCTATAATATCCATCATAAAGGTTACAGATGCATGGATTTGAAGTCTCACAGGATTTATGTAACTACTCATGTAGTTTTTGATGAAATAAAGTTTCCTTTTGCTACTTCATCTACTTCAGTTTCTTCACCAATGACATAACTACCTGTTGATGCTTCTACTATATCTTCTACTTCTTCTCCAGAACAAGCTGTAAATGATGATACTTCAGCAGTAACTACAACAACTATACTTGGTGATTCTTCAGAGACTACTATTCCTCCTTCTTCTGGAATGCATACCAGATCCAAATCAGGTATTCATGTTCCTAAACATCTCTCTAAATATTTTGTAGCAAATAGTTCACTCAAACACCCTGTACCTGTTGCTTTCACCACTTTACTTAAACCCCATCCTGAACCAAAGACTTTCAAAGAAGCTAGTAAACTTCCTGTTTGGATCAATGCAATGAAAAATGAGTATACAGCTCTACATGAAAACAATACTTTTGTTCATGTCCCTTATCATCCTTCAATGAGTGTTCTTGGCTGTATGTGGGTTTATAAGACCAAACTAAAAGAAAATGGCACCATAAACAAACATAAAGCAAGGTTAGTTGCTAAGGGTTATCATCAAGTAGATGGGATTGATTTTGAAGAGACATTTAGCCCTGTTGTTAAAGCTACAACTATTAGATGTGTTCTTAGTTTAGCTCTTTCAAACAATTATAGCATGAGGCAACTTGATGTGAGGAATGCCTTCTTACATGGCAATCTGTCAGAACATGTATACATGGAGCAACCACCAGGACTTGTTGATCCTGATCATCCTACACATGTGTGTCATCTTCAAAAATCATTATATGGACTTAAACAGGCCCCTAGAGCCTGGTATGAAAGGTTCAGTGGTTATTTCTTAAATTTGGTTTTACAAATTCTATATATGATGCTTCTATGTTCATCTATCACAAAGGTTCTGAGAGAATGATTATCTTAGTAAATGTGGATGCTATTATTCTTATTGGTACTTCAGATTCCTTACTCACTTCTTTTATCTCATCTCCCAAGACTGAGTCTTCCATGAAAGACCTTGGATCATTACACTATTTTCTAGGTATTGAAGCTACTTTTGATACTTCAGCCTCTAAATTACTCCTTACTCAGAACAAATATTCTCTGGATCTACTTAGAAAACATGACCTACTAGGTTGTAAACCATGCGAAACTCCAGTGGCATGTGGTCCAAGAGTTTCAGCCTATGATGGAATGTTATTGAAGGATGCAGCAGCTTATAGAAGTTTAGTAGGTGGCTTTCAATATTTGACACTTACCAGACCAGACATCAGTTATGCTGTCAACTATGTTAGTCAATTCATGCATTTCCCTACTGAAACTCATCTACAGCTTGCAAAACGCATTCTCAGGTATACTAAGGGGTCTCTTGGTCAGGGTATTACTCTCAGTAGTACTGGCAATTTCTCTGAACTTGTTGCTTACTGTGATAGTGATTGGTCAGGACGCCCTGACACCAGAAAATCTACTTCAGGTTATTGTGTCTTTGTTGGGGGAAATTTAGTTTCCTGGTCTTCCAAAAAGCAGCATACTATATCTCGTTCCTCTACAGAAGCTGAGTATTGGGGACTGGCCAATGTAGCAACTGAAATATTATGGCTCTCTTACTTGTTTGAAGAACTGTTTGTCTACTTGTTTATTCCTTGCAAGTTATACTGTGACAATATGGGTGCTGGCAGCTTAACAGAAAATCCAATTTTCCATGCTCGCACCAAACATATTGAGGTGGATTATCATATGATTCGAGATTTAGTCAAATCTGATTTTCTTAAGGTTTCTTATATTCACACTCTCAGTCAGATTGCTGATTTATTTACGAAAGGACTGTTGAAGTCTCAGTTTAGTTTACTGAAGAACAAACTGATGCCTGCTGTACCTTCCTCAGTTTGAGGGGGGATGTTAGACTTACTCAAGTATCCGTACATTGTACCAGTTATGCATTTACTATTATGTCGGTAAACCTCCTTTAATTGTTTTGATATTCTGTTGATCAAGTCTATATAAAAGACTAGTCATGTTTCTTTAATCAAGAATTTTCATAATTAATTGATCACCATTCTTACAGTTATAGTTTCTTTGGATATCAGCAACGAAGATTTTAAAAAAGTGCAACTACCAGGAGATATCGGGCGTACAATGTGAGTTTGGGAGTGTCAGAAGGGTGCCTTTGCGTACTAGTCAACTCATATGTTTATAGTGTTAAGACTCATGTCGAATTATGGGAGATGCTTGATTATGGAGTTCATGTGTCTTTGACTAGACGCTATATCATTACTAATGAGAGTGTTATTAGGGCCAACATACATTTCAGTCCAGTGAGGTTTTTCGAGAATGGTAAGATTCTATTATGTGGTTATCCTGATAGCCTACTTTTGTATGACCCGAAACACGGAAGTACACTAGAGTCCAGCATAATGTTTACTTCGAGAAATTGGTGGATTATTTTGAAAGCTTAGTTTCCCTCAATTCTGGTACTTACGTTGGGGAGATGGACTAACATAATTTAGATAACCTTGAAGAGGAATACGGTTTAAAAGGAACAAAAAAGCAGGTGAAATGAGGTTATTGCTAGGTTCTCGCGGTTTATAGTGTACTACATAAACTTTGTAGTACGGAATTTCATTTCGGTTGTCATTTGTTTTTTTCCCCTAATTTTCAGACCAATGATGTACTATCATCATTGATGGATGATTTGTTTTTTAGTCTCCATTCTCCAAGTTGGAGAAGTATCATTCTTTCAGGTTATTTTTATGCAAGTCATATTTTGTTTGATTCCAAAGAAATATTATCTCCTGAATTCTCTGAAAGTGTAAGTTTATCGATTCTACATTAAATTATCCACTTTCACAACCATTCTATATATATGTATATATATAATCTTCTTAAATTGTTACTAAGCTGACAATAGAATTCACAGTTTGATCAGTATGACAACTTACTTTGCCATGAAACTTCGTCTATCTATAAACGATTTGTTCTCTCACTCTCTGTAGCGTAACATTAATGGAAATACATCCAAATGTTGTGTTATAACTTAGAATAATAATCATGCAAGAATTCTTGCAATTGCTAGAGAATTTAAGAAATCAAATATGATACAAGGATTTGGTATAATATCTAATGGTAAACAAGTTGTGGCATCCCAGTGATTTTTAGTCAACAGTAGCTCCCCTTTGCAACTATCTTTCCAAGGAAACAGCGTTGGATAGACAATCAACAACAATTATTACATGTAACAACTACTAGCCAAGTAGCGATCAAAACATATTTTTTTCCATCAATAAATTAAAATTTTATAGATATGAAGGTTAAAGGATATTTCAAAAGGAAAAACGAACCCTACTATAATCGACTCTCAAAAACAGAAAACCAGGTTAAAAAATGAAAAATATCTGGAGGCAGTCATTATAGAATCGATATTTCATTCCTGCTCACATGGAGTTAGCGTGATCAATTTTTGGGCCCTATAATTAGAAATTATGTCAGTAGTTGTTTTACTGTTGTCTAAAATATTGTATGTTGTTTTTCTCTAATGGACTCCACATCCTGTTGTTCTTCTGTTTAATTTAGTACTATATTCATTATTTTCTTTATATAGATTGATTATTGAGTAGGTTAAAGATTGTATCCTCAAGGAGTCCAGTAATCCACATAATAGATGAGCAGAGAGAACATCTAATTTGTTTGAAAAATACAAATATGATAATTATATACACTTTCAGTTCGAAAGCCACGCTCAAGTTACGATAAAATTTAACACATAAAACTACCATGCTGTTTGGTGACGTGCTGTGTTGTGCTTAGATTTTAACGCCCAGTATTGTGTTGGCACTACACACTTTACACCTCTGGATGGAATACCCAAAGCCAACCTCAATTACTAACTTCTTTACCTCAAAATACAGCTTTACATGGTACATGTACTTTAAACTTTAAAGTCAAAACACGTCAAATGGTCGACATGGGATTAAGTTTTGAATTATTGGGCTGAGCGAAATAATCTGAAGAAGTCATTATTTAAAGAAGATGGAGTTCTAAGTCCTCAAACTGGTGAATTCATGGAGGTTCGTGAAGCTTTACTCTAGGTTAAGGAGTTACAACTAAATAAGACCCACATTGAAGAAGATGCCAAGCTAGTGATTCAATCAATAACGGAGGATCCTCTTATGATTAAATGGGAGAATAAAAACATTCTGAAAGAGATTAAACAATTAAGTATAAGTTTTAGTCATCGTAAGTTTTTTTTTATTAGTTGAGATAATAATCAGGTGGCTGATGATGTAGCTAAAATTGTTAGAGAATCACACTCAATTGTCTCAACAACTTTCTAGCTGATATTTGTCGTCTCTTAGCTAGAGACCAAAACAGTTCCTCCCTTTAATCAATAAATTTCATCTTTATCCAGGAAAAAAGTTGTTATGGAGAAAAGTAAATTGGTTTGAAAGCGTATTTTAGTCGAGGGACGGATCTAGGATTATTTTTTTGACATACAGTGAAACTAGTTTGCAACTCTGATTTACCAATAAAATACTAGATGGATAGACAAATGTATGATGAAGAAGGTTTTTTTATTTTGAAAAAACAGTCCTAATATAATTGGTATTCGACTTCTGAATCGAATTTGGACTTCCATGTTTTTTTAAACCATTTATACTTTGTCAAATGTCCTCAGCAAAACATCTGTTTCATAAAACTGAAAAAGGCATATTTCGGTCAATAATAAGAGAGGGTTTCCTCACCGTTTAAGGTGAGGCTTTATTTGTCTACGCCTTAAGTGATTAGCACGCGGGAATCCGGGGAGAGAAAAAGATTAATCTTCTTTATAATAGTCCAAACCCAAATGACCAAGCACCGTACCGTAACTAAAGTTCGATCATCCATGGATTTTCTACATTCCCTTAATGTAGAAAATTGTATTTATTCCCTTAATGTCTGTCCTCTGTACGTTGGTGAAGAACTAGGTAATGAGAAGTTTTGAGTGGCCGGATAAGTTAATAATTTGAGTGGCCGGTTAAGTGAATAATTTGTTTGAGTGGCCGGATAAGTTAATAATTTATTTTTACGCTTATTTGGATAAGAAAATAAAATTAGTGGACGATTTACAGTCCCATATAAAAATTTATAAAATAAAATAAAATTTAGTGGACGATTTACAGTCCTATATATAAGAAATTGGGAAGTCGCCTCATTCCCATTCCGATGCCTAGGCCATGGTAATCCGTGACACTAGGCCATGGGTCTATGTGTATGACGTTGAGGGCCATGAGCATGGCATCATCCTCCTTGTATCCATTCAAGCCATGCGGCTGTTTGGTTTTCTCGGATGTCTCCGAAGAGACAAGCATATGGAGAAGCTCAGGATATGTGAAGACACTTTTGTTTTGCATAACCGGCATTGTGGGACTATACCGGCCTAATCCCAGAGAAAATGATCCTTTTGTTCCCTTTGTCGGGTTGGGTGGTTTTGGGCGTGAGCTAATCGCACCGTTTAGACCGTGGGTGCTGCAGACATTAGATGTCCCGTCGGCTTTCCGTCATGTTTTCAAATCTCCGCACTAATCCACTTCCCGGTGACATCCCTGCCAAGTACATCCCATCCTACGTAGCTGTCCAGTTCGGAGCAGTCGCTCAGGCTTGATCCATCGAGCTGCTGATCCGACCCGACCACCAACAGTAATCAACGAGTCGTATTTCAATATACCGGCCTAATCCCATCAGGCATAAATATTTTCCCGCCTTCCTTTTCTGATCATGCAATTAAGAATTCCAAATAAGGAAAGATAAAAGCTCGACGTCCAAAAGGAAAAAAAGAAAAAAACACGGTGACTTGGCTTGGTAAAATCTGATAATGACCGTATATCACAGTGTATCAGAAGATCGATGGTGAAGTATAGGGCCTTATTTATCCATTTGCACTTTCTCCCGAGGAGTGATCTTCAAAGTTCAAAGTGATCGATCTACCAACAGATAAGGTTACACAGCTCACGCTATGACCAAGGATGGTATTCCAGTGGACATGAAGTTTTCACCCAACAATTTCGTGCTCCAAATACACGCATAATAATAAGCTGGATAAAAAATTGATTCTACTAGAACAGAAAATTCTTCATTATCACCAATATTCCCGTCAATTCATTCCTTGTACAGACTGAAATGCCCTGTTGAACCCAGTCTTGCTCTGTACATATGAACACCCTCCTTCACAGCACTTCCTTCTTGTCTTGTTGATTCTTGTTTGTCGGTCACTCTATTTCACTTCCTAGAGATGAACAGAAAACCCCAAAAAGTAGATTTTGGAGGCTGTAGACAAGATAAGTTTTCTCTCTCTTAGTATTTCTTCATTCTGCCATTTGATTGTGCGGAGGCTTCCTTGAGCTTTTGAAATGAGTCTTCTGCAGTCTCCTTCGATCTAAAAAAAGGTGCAAAAACATTTATGTTTCCCAGACAACCGCCATCCTTAACGTTAAAGCTTCTGAATTGGTGGCTGTGAAGAATCCATAGCAAGACTTGAGAGCGGTTCCAGTACACAGCTGCGAAGAATTAGTTCGTAACCTGCTAACGAAGAAGCAGAATACTATGAAGAGTGTGCGTTGATTTTCGTGTTATGCTTTAGAGCTATGTTGTTCAAGGCGAGCTAGAAAACCGGTTCTGCATTCACAAATATAGGCAAACTTGTTTTTCTCACAAACTGCAGTATTATTTCTACCAAATATATGAGAACCATTTGCACGTGCAAGAGACAGATAACATTGATTTAATAGAAATCTACGTTCAAGGAATCATGATGTACAATGTTGCTGAGGATGTTACCTATATTTTACATTTTCTAGAATTTTTGCTGGGGAATACCATGGGCCATAGCCTTGGAAAGATTGATTCCTTCTCAAACCACTAGCAAAACTAACCAAAACAGATACAGAATAGAGCTAGCAACGGGGATCATCAAGCAATGTTACACACGAAAAGCAGCAATTATATACTAGCAACGAGCAACAAGAAGCAAGCAAATACGAATGCAATAACTATAGATGTCATGGTAGATTGATGAATTAAAATCCCCCGAAGAGTGAAAAGACCTCTCTATGAAAAAACGTATATTGATATTGTGCGATCTAAATCTTAATACATATGTGTTCTGGTGTAAGAATATTTTTGTATGACTAGAAATATTCTCTTGGGCCCATGTAATAATCTTGGTAATCTAGATTATTGTTATACTTATATCCGGTTTCCGTTACCGGATTATTCCTAATATCTCTTCTTTGATGGACGGTCGAGATTTAATGCTACAACTAAATCGTAGGAACTTGGTCTTCCTTCTACCTATAAGAGGAACACAATAGCCACCGGTGGTGGGTTCGGAGAATTGATAATTCATAACGTAAGAGATGAAGAAGAAGAAACCATGACCTCCACAAGGTATTATCGCTACCCTAAAGATGATCGACGTACTACGGATTAGCGCTATAAGGTATTCCATATAAACTAATCTTTGTGTATTTGATTATGTGATTATCATGAAGTTCAACAATCCTATTTAAGTATCTATTTAAAATAAAACTTATAATTGGCATCTAAAGCTTGCGTTTAGAACTCATGGTCGTCCATTTTTTGTATGCAATAATCATGTCGTCCATCACGTTTGTGAATCAACTTCTCATATTAGGTATCTTATTTCTCTGTTACAAGTCTTTCAAGGTAATACGGAATTGTATTTCTCATGGTGCGCCGTAATAGGGACAATGGAAATTAGGTTTTGTTTCCGTAAAGAATTAAGTTGAAAATTGTTCACCGATCGGCTATCCTAACGGTGGGGCCTGTAACCTAATGCTAATGATTATTGAATAAAATTATTAAATTGTCTAATGGGCCACAAAACTTTGTGATTATCTGTAATGAAATGGGTCAAATTGGGTAGTAAATGATCCACTAACGTTTGTGTAGTAAGAAACTAAAACAAACTAAAACAGAAGAAGAGTCTCACTGTGCTACTGTTTACCGATCTAATAGACCCCGATCCTGTGGAATACCACCATCTCTCTATACTGGTTCTATGCATGTGTTGCTAAAATATTAAAAGTTAAAATCGTTAAATTACTGATATTTATTAAGCCAAGCCGAATAGATACGTAATGCATTCGTCTACTGCAACTTAAAATGAACGTGTCTGTTAACATTTTTTTTTAAAAGGCTAATACTCGCTTGTATGCTAAATACTGTTTGGCTTTATTTGGGATCTAGTTTACGTAAATGTCAGCAGTAAAGTAGATCTTTCACTCTTATTGTTTACCGTTAATTTTGATTTTAACCAAACTGGATATAAATGTCAAACCTCTTGTACGTTTTCTGATGCAAACTCAGTATGGTTTAGATTCGATCATTATGGAATTAAAATAGTCTATAATTAAATTAAATTAAATTCAATTTAAACCATAGTATTAAGAAATAAATTATAAAGTGGTATTTATCTAAAGAAATGTAGGCTAATTATCATTACGTTTCCGCTTTATTGAAAACTAATGTACATATAATCTGAGGCTATTTCTTACCGAATTCATTATAAGATTTTAATTCGAATCATGTTTGACACTGTAAAGTTTGTGTGTACGTTATGATATGGTTTGTGTGCTTTTGCATTAGGAAATAGTTTCTCTCAGATTATTGTTTTTCTTTTTGGATTTTATGAGATTATACTTGAAATTATTATGGAACTCTATAGTTATCACCACAGTGATGCTAGAGTGTTATATCTCCATATAATCATAATGTTATTATAAGCATGAATTTGCAAACTGTAAAATGTAGGTTTTGCAGTTATCGATAGCATGTGATAATGACATTATTTTAGTTGATTAGCTATCACCACAGTGATGTCAAATCACTTTTGGCCATGATCACAGTTTTTGTAATGCTTGTAACATTGTTTTTTCTAAATATATTAGAACAGAATTTACCTACAGGAAATTGGAGTTCATGTATTTAAGAAAACATTGACTGATATGATTGTTGATCATACATTATGGATATGAACTGATTTGAATCTTGAGGGTGTCTTGTGTCATTATGTTTCACTTTTCTCTCAATGTTGATGATAATTTCAATTGTACGTATAAAATTATTGTGCTTAAGATTCTTAAGTCATAATTCTTTAGCTATCACCACAGTGATACTAGAGTGTTTTATCTTAGCAATAATAATTTTTTACGCCAATCCGTAAAGGAAAGGTTTAATAGTTATTATGGCATTATTTTGTAAGTTGTTTAGCTATCACCAGAGTGATGTCAAATAATTTTTCCAGTCATAATCGTTATCATGTCAAGTGCTTAAAATATTGTTTTTCTTAAATGTATTAGAACAACAATTACCCACAGGTAGTTTGAGTTCACATGTTTAAGATAATATTGAAGTGTACAATATCTGATCATACATTATGGTAACTAAATAATCGGCATATGATTTTACGTTATTTCTTAAAAGTACATAAAAGAAAATTTACATAAATTAACTCATTATCGAGTTGAGTAACCTATTATGAATTTTTCTTATGTTGGCCAAACCTATTGCATCCTCTATGAAATTGAGGTTTTATTTTTGATAAATTTCTCCATATTTCTGAAAATGATATTCATTGACTATTTAACACCTTTCATATTAATTCATCATATATCCGTTATTTATTACGATCTTTAAGCTTGTATCATATTTAAACGAGCGATGCATCAAAGAATTTTTCTTCAACGAAATTTCATTATTGAATTATATTTATAGACTTGCTTCATGCTCGATTTTGGTTTAAGAAAAAATTCATTATGTTTGGATATTTTTCGATTATAGGGTGTTGATATTTTTCACAATATATGTATGGCATGATTTTGAGTAAATGTTCGTGATTGATGTTTCAGGGTTATTCATTATTGTTTATAAGCGACTAAATCTATGATCAGATCAAGTATGTCCATATCATTGAGTGGGACTATGCAATATCACAAGAAAAGTTAGTGTGATATTTGCATTTGTACATGTTAATTGCTAGATTTTTTGGTTATCACCACAGTGATACTAAACTCTCTTATCTTTTAAGTGTTGTATATTTTACATCCTCTTAGTTTGTTTAACGATTAGAAAACGCTGCTCACAAGTAGTTTTGATCCACACATTGAAACAAGCATTAAGGTTATCTAAATGTTTGATTTACATGTGAAATAATAGCCACCCACAGGTGACTACAATTCATATTTTATTAGGTTGAACATTAGAATTATTTGAGTTTGTTAATACATTTTATGACGTGAATTGCTCACAGGTGATTCTAGTTGTAGTATTTGACAGACATAATGTTGAATTATGAGAATGTAAAATATCCACAGATATTTTTCATGTCTTACTTTGTTCTTGATAAAGTTTTACCCACAGGAAAATCTTATTGAAGGTATGAAACTATTGTAAGCTTAATTGTCATTTATCTCTATTATAAATTTCATCTTTTGTTCTTATTAGTTTTTGATTATGATTATTTTGTAGACATTTAATGGTCCATTTTTTGGAAGATAAAATTGTTTGTCACCCGATGATTTTTCGCGTTACTGTGTACATCTATCAATTGCATTATGAATCTCAATCCGTGGATGTTTTCTCAAACATTCATTATTGAAATTCAGAGGAAATTATAGAGAAAGTGAAAATCATAAAGTCTGATAAAGGTGGTGAATATTGTGAAAGGTATGACAAAACAGGATAATATCCTAAATCTTTTACGTAGTATCTCCAAAAATTTAGATTTGTTGCTCAATAGACAAGGCTAACTTATCCTTGGCATAATGATGTATAACAAAAGGCAAAATCGTACCTTTATGAAAATGGTTAGAAGCATGATGAGTTATGCATAATGACCACACATCAATGAATGTATGTTCTTTGAACAAGTGTGTAATCTTCCTAATATAAAGAAGATAGGCTTTTTTGGTTCGACTCATGATTTCCGTGTGTACTTTCGATCTGGTTCGTCGGACTAGATGACCTTAAAAACATGGAATGTGATGTAGGCCGTCCATCTGATAAGGTATGTTTTCTTTCAAAACCTTTCTTCCTCCTCCCTAAACAGGGATGCTGGACATCGACCAGCCCCATTAAACCCCACTTTCTTATGTTCCAATCTAATTCGTCTTTCCACCATCGCCATTATCACAGTCGAAATCTCTAATCGGGAAGGTATGGTTTTATAATTACTTCCCTTTGTATTTCCACCATCTCCTTTTTTTTTCTTCATCCCGTGACACAGAGACAACCCAAAAATATGTTTCTCTTTCAAAATCAAATCACAGTATTCCTTCGAAGAACAAAATCAGTAAAGGATCAAATCCAACCCCGATTTTGTGAAGAAATTCCGGAAACAATAAGGGTAATAAAAAAAACGGCTTTTGTATTCTCTTCATCGTCCACAGAATACTCATTGACCCAATCCCAAATTCAACACTTCAATTTTACTTCTTTTCAATCTATCACCAAAATTGATGAAGTTAATTTGTCAACTTAGCAAGCAACGCTGTTTCTCAATAACTAGAAAAATAAATTAAACAATTCATCGATCACAATAGTTTGGGATTAAAGTTTGAAACTGAATGGGATTAGAGGAAAAATATACCCCATATGAAAGAAAATAAAACAGAACTAGCAACTGTATATGGTGGTAGTGGTAAAAAGAGAATGAGGGAGACTGTAGAGGCGGTCTGGGATTGTTAAAGTGTGTGGAAGTGGTTTCTCCTGAGTAGAAGGTAAATGACAGAATAGAATTTGTGCTGAACTGGTGGTAGTTTATTATCAAATTACCAAATATAATGCTCCTCATCAAACACGTGGTTTCCACAGTCCGTGAAGTTTTGACAAGTGACCTTCACATTTTGGAGGTCTCAACTTCGAGTGGTAGAAAGTAAAATGTTTCACAAGCAAAATGTTTCAGTAAATCCCATTAAATTGTTCTCATTCGTTCTAATATTCCCATTAAATTTTGGCTGGCAGAAAACTGAACTGAAGCTGTAGACTGTAGTCATAGTTTCATCCATGGTGGTGTCACGTGTTCCCATTTTATGAAGGACAAGAAGATATCATATTTATCTTTTGAATCTTTTTAACGTGACTGCAGCTATAATTTTCTTCAAATGAATATTTTTTATTGGAAAAAATTATGGCAAAGTTGAGCTTATTTTGAAATGGGATGGCAGGGGCATCGTGCATGCGTGTTAGGCTAGTTTAAATAGATTTTCGAATAAATCAGTTTCAAAGACACACTTTGGACTACAATGTCTTGAAATCTAGTTTAAATCACCATTAAGTTATGGTTGTTCAGTTGGAGGTGAGGGTTTACATTCCAAATAATGAAAATTGAATTTGGAAACTATTATTGGTTAATTGGTTTTCCTAAATAATCCAAATGGTATTGTTTAACGTGCTAACCGTAGTATGAGACTTATTGAAATCGAAAATATAAATTTGTTAATGATGGCATAATCAGTGGGAGTGCGTGGATATATTTGTTTAAGAAATCATGATAGTGATCCCTTTATTTAAGATTTCTACAGATATTGTGGATCTTCTCATTATCAGAATGTTAGATAATGAAAGACCACAAATTACTGATCCAATACTCCATAATATAACTACTGCCAATAAAGAAATTTTTTGGTAACAACATAAACCAACATTAAGAAGGTCTCAATAGAGATTGAAAGAAAGTTATTCATGTTGTTTTAGTGATTTTCTTACAAGAATTTATTACATTTTGATATGGAGGCAAAGACTCGGTTTTCGGTTCACAAATATTATGTGTAATAATTTTCATTAATGGATTGATGCTATGTGAGCAAAAATCATTGGTTGAAAGTCAAGTATCAGATATTGTTTAATTGCTCGAAAGACACAAATCAGTTGTATAAAAATGGGTCTTTCTGACCTAACACGTCTGTAATAACAATGTTAAACGGTATAAAGCAAGACTTATAGCCAAATATTTTACTTTGAACGATGCATTGATTATAAATAAGTTTTTCTCTCGTGTCAAATAAAGACTTATTCAGAATTATTATAGTATTAGTAGTAGCTCGGTATGACCAAAGAGTTGCATTGACAAAATGTGAAATGGACTTTATTAATGATAAACTATAAAGAAAATTACGCGTGTTAATATGAAGGCTTCTCTTTATAAAGATAGGAACACGTAGTATGCAAAATTTAAGAATCAAAGTATGAAATTAAGCAAACTTCTCGAATATTGTGTAGTAAAATTCAACAAGACCATTAACTTTATCTGGTTTTATATGAATTTATTATTGATCGATGCATATACCTCAAGATCAGTGGGAGAAGTTCATATTCTTTGTATTTTATGTTAAGACTTACTACCTACGAGTAGTGATATTGACTTCATGCATATCTCTTATGATTCGAAATAAAGGATGTCAATGAAGCTTACCATGTGATAGTCACATATTGTATGGATTACTAAAGCCCTCATGTAAAGCGTATATCAAATATTCGAAGAACTTTTTGAGATGATAACATACATAGCAAATTTTGCTTCATATCGTAATGAAGATATAAATTTAATCTTCATTATGTCTCTGAAATAAAACATATAACGAGTTGTTCGTATGTTAGCATATAGCTATGGAATCGAAGAACAAATTATGCCGAATCTATCAAGATTTTGAGATACTAATCTTGACTTATGTCTTACAATTAGTTACTCAACCCAATTAGAGTTGATTGGGTTTTCAGACTACAATTTTGTTGTATGTGCGGATTCTATAAAGAAAGAATCCCTTAAGATTAGCTCCACAATTGAGTTTGAATATGACTGCGAGACTTACAGATTTAAGTTTGTCTCTATATTGCTGAAATTTATCGTCTTAACTTCGCAGAACTAAAGCACAATATGAATGCAAACGGAACAAAACACATGAACCTTGAGTATCCATATGTGAATTATGAATTTCAGAAAAATAAGTTGTTTATTTACCGTTAAGCACAATTATTTTTGCAAATGCTCTTATTGAACAATTACCATTTAAGACCTCTTAAGAAAAGATTAAAAATCTTAGGTTTGTGGGAGTAATTGATTATCAAATTCAGCTAATTTATGTGTTTATTTTTGGACACTTATTGAGATCTTATGAATGTCATTCTGAAATATATTTGTATCCATGTCTAGTATACACTTATGTGAATGGATGAATGTTAACAGAAATAGTCTTTCTTTTAAAGACATCATTAGACTATTATGATATCCCAATTTAAGGCCTAATTTAGTAATTTATTTGTGTTGATAACAAGACAACGTGTTGGAAGGGAACATGTTGATAACAAGACAACGTGCAACCGCTATGACTCGTATGGATAGCTTAGTTGACCAAGGTATTACGTTAACCATTAAATTTTGTTAGCAATTATTATGCACGCCATATGTTTTTCTACGATTAACCGTTAAATAGAATATCACATGGACCAATGGGAGAATGTAAGAATATTTTTGTATGACTAGAAATATTCCCTTGGGCCCATATAATAATCTTGGTAATCTAGATTATTGATATACTTATACCGGGTTTCCTTTACGGGATTATTCCTATCTCTTCTTTGATGGACGGTCGAGATTTAATGTTACAACTAAATCCTAGGAACTTGGTCCTCCTTCTATCTATAAGAGGAACACAATAGCCATCGGTGTTGGGTTCGGAGAATTGATAATTCATAACATAAGAGGTGAAGAAGGAGAAACCATGACCTTCACAAGGTATTATCGCTACCCTAAAGATGATCGACGTACTATGGATTAGCGTTATAAGGTACTCCATATAAACTAATCTTTGTGTATTTAATTATGTGATTATCATGAAGTTCGACGATCCTATTTAAGTATCTATTTAAAATAAAACTTATATCTGGACCAGACTATGATTGCATATCTCAAGGATACTCATATGGGCATAAAAGCCAGCAACAAGCAAAGCGTGGCAAACACGAGAAAAAGCAAAGCGCAACAAAACCTCCAACTGCCAGTACTGCGAATAGGAATTTCTCAAGGAAACTCATATGATAAACTGGCCATGATTCTACTAGAACAGAAAATTCTTCATTATCACCAATATTCCCGTCAATTCATTCCTTGTACAGACTGAAATGCCCTGTTGAACCCAGTCTTGCTCTGTACACATGAACACCCTCCTTCACAGTACTTCCTTCTTGTCTTGTTGATTCTTGTTTGTCATTCACTCTATTTCACTTCCTAGAGATGAACAAAGAACCCAAAAAAGTATTTTTTGGATCTGTAGACAAGATAAGTTTTATCCCTCTTAGTATTTCTTCATTTTGCCATTTGATTGTACGGAAGCTTCCCTGAGCTTTTGAAATGAGTCTTCTGCACTCTCCTTCGATCTAGAAAAAGGTGCAAAGACATTTATGTTTCCCACACAACCGCCATCCTTAACGGTAAAGCTTCTGCATCTTCTGAATTGGTGGCTGTGAAGCATCCATAGCAAGACTTGAGAGCCGTTTCAGTACAGTTGCGAAGTGTTAGTATTTGGTCGTTGTATTGACCCATGACTAAGTCCATATATATGCCCGCATATGTAGTGGGGGAATTGTGGAATCAGTCGTGCAAAGAAGTGAGAACCATAAAGGTGACTACTTCATATCTCATATCCTATATATAAGAATATTTGTTATTCTTATTGACTAATGAAACTACTCCCGCAAAACATAGAGTTTATAGAAACTATCTCTTCCATTACTTCTCTAGGAGGCTAGGGTGTGATTTAGCAGTATATTCTCTAGTAGAATATATCCAAAGACTCACTGCAACTGGAAGGACGAAGAAGGATTCTCAAAGAAAAGGCTTGTAACAGCAATCTATCTATCCTGGGGGTTTCGGGCTTTCCGCGGGTAAGTTCCTATCCGAATTCATTTACTTTGATTCATGTTTTTTTAACAGTGGCATCATGAGATGTTTTGTATTGCTTGATTCACCTTTTGGATTGTTTTCTGTTCTGATCTCTGCGTGATACCACCTTTATTTTTCATCATACGCTTGATTGAAGTTTATTTTTGTATCTCTGTTTTGATGTATGCAATGGGAGTTTTTGTATCTCTTGTTTGGATGATTTGTTTGTGCTTTGTATATTGACCCATGATGATTATGTATCTTTATGTGTTGTTTTGTTTTGCTATACCATGATCCATGTATCTGTGTGATTTGTTCCCCGATTGAAAAGTGAGTCATATTAAGCATCTGTTTGAATCATATGGCTTTATTTTGTTTCTGAAACCCTAAGTTTTAATACCCGAGCAAAAGGTGATGTTTAAGTGGACTTCGTGTTCTTAATGGACTAAGTGTCCAGTATACTTAGAAAATACATCAGGTTGGGTTATCAATATTTGTTATAATTAACCCAAAGCACTGTGTACGGCTACTCGGCGTATTTTCAGAAACAAGAAAATGAGCGTATGTACTGTGTGTTTGATAGTTTTGATGTTATCAGGATTTTCATTAGTTGAGAATCATTTCGTGAATGGGTACCTAGTAAAATAATAAGACATGATGATTTTGTATACCATGACCATGATCTATGGATCTTGTTTGAACAACCATGTTAAATATGTGTTGTATCCATGATTGATCTGATGTTTTCATATGGTTTGTGAAAAAGGGTCATCACGTTTTCTGTTGTCTTCTTTTGATTTGTGAAAAAGGGTCATCATTTTTTGCTTTTTTTGTATGAACCACATTTTTTTTACTTTCTGAAACTTCTGTATGTTTATAGAAACCGAGCAAGAAGATGAGTCCTAAGTGGACTTGTGGTCTAAATGGACTTTGTGTCCTGCACCTTAAGCGTAACTTTTGGGTGGGCTATATATATTTGTTATGTAAAGTCCAAAGTTGTCTTTTTGGTGTACACAGTGTGTTTCCGGCAACAGTATACTACGTGTATACAATGCTTCTGGATACTGTGGAGATGCTCGTGACATTTTCATTGGTTGAAAATGATTTCGTGAGATGTATACGTTAGGATGCAGTATACTAGTTGGTGTGGTGTTTTTTTTTTCTCATGACTTGTATGCTTAATATGCATGATTGTTTTTGTCGACCATGATCACATGTTGTTTTGGGTAATGTTTTGACATGCTAGTTAAATGACAATTAGTGGTGTAGATTGGTTTAGCTATGTGTTTTACCAATAATTACTTGTCCGAATTAATTGATAAATTTCGTATTGAAGTACACATTTAGGTGATGATTATGAGCCTAGCGAAATTTTCGATCCTAAATTTGTATATAAATGTTATTTTTATTAATTAGATTTTGAGACAATATTTCCTATGTACATATAATAATAATGTCAATCTTTGTACAAAATAGTGTAGAATGACTACCGAGAATTTGATTGCTGATCTCACCAAAGGATATAAACTAGATGGGAAGAACTATGACATGTGGAATAGGAAAATTCAGTACCTGTTCGACTCCAAATATCAAACGGAACTGTTAACAAATGAAATGGTCCGACCTCAAGAAGGTAATTCTGTACAACCCCGTCGTGACCTTGAAGCCTACGAAGCTTGGGTTAAGAAAGATCGTCATGCACGCTATGCTATGTTGAGTAGCATGAATGGTGATCTTATTGGAGAATATGAGAATTATCCAACATCCAAGCAAATGTGGGATCAACTAAAATTTAATTTTGGTGGTACGTCCACTACTAGACTTCCCAGCTTAGTGCTGAAATTCGAGGTCTACAAAAAAGATCCCAAGCATTCTATGACCGAACATCTTAGCACGATGTCGTCTATGATCCGTGATTTAAAATCTGTTGGGAATGTTCTTACTGATGAACAACAAGTTTTAGCTGTGATAAGGTCATTGCCTGATTCTTGGGTGCATATGAAGCAAATTTTGACCCATAATGAAGGCATCAAGAATTTTTATGATATTTCTCGACACGTTGAGCTTGAGTTTGAACGCCAAGAGGAGAAACGTGTGGCTGCCTTGTATGCTCAAGGTGAGCGCAAACCACAGGGTAAGCGCAAGAACGATAGCCGAAAAGATGTCAGCAAGGCAGAAAATACAGCCAAGCGCCGTCGTGGCAAGCGAGATGGTAAAAAGGATAAGTCCAAGTTGAAATGCTACAACTGTAACAAAAAGGGACGTTTTGGCCGTGAGTGCACTGAGCCTAAAAAGGTACCTTTTTCACCCAAATCCGTAAACATTTGTGTTTGTACACATGTATTGGTTGCTCACTCTCTACTTGAATGGATTGTAGATACGGGAGCAACAAGACATGTAGCTCGAGATCGAGAGGGGTTCGTAAATTATCGACGTCTTTGACGTGGTACACAAAGAGTCTACATGGGCAATGGCTCAAGTGAGGAAGCTGTGGGAGTTGGTACTCATCAACTTCATATGCGCTCTGGACGCATTTTAACACTTCACGATGTGCTTTATGTACCTGGAATTCATCATAATTTACTTTCAGTTATTGCACTTCTTAGTTTTGGATATTCTTTTAAAATTGAAGACGGCAGATTGGACATCATTTATGATGGTATTTTGTTTGGACATGGTTATTTAAGTAATAACTTCTTTAAATTAGATTTGTTTAGTTCTTTTTCTTCTGATGTTTTAGTAACTAATGCTAGTAGTAGTGCTGTTGATGATTCTATGACTTGGCATGCTAGATTAGGCCACATTGGGGAAGATAGGATGACAAGGTTAGATCGAGAAGGCCATCTTGGCTCACTCCCTAAAGTTTCCTTACCCGTTTGTGAACCTTGTCTAGAAGGAAAAGCTTGTAGAAAGCCTTTTGGTAAGGCTAAACGTGCTACTCAACCTCTTGAGTTGGTACATTCTGACATCTGTGGACCTATGAATGTTAAAGATAGGCATGATTATTCCTATTTTCTTACATTTATTGATGATTATACGCGATTTGGTTATGTAAATTTGATCGCTCACCGCTACGAAGCCTTGGATTGTTTCAAGCGCTTTGTAGCAGAGGTTGAGAATCAATCTAGGAAGAGTTTGAAGACTCTCCGTACTGACCGTGGACGTGAATACTTATCAGATATGTTCAAAGAATTTTGTGAGACAAAGGGTTAACTAGGCAGCTTACTATTCCCTATACTCCGCAGCAAAATGGTGTTGCAGAGAGAAGGAATAAAATATTATTGGATATGGTAAGATCAATGATGGCGCAAGCCAACCTCCCAATATCTTTTTGGGGGGGATGCTATTATGACTGCGGCCTACATTTTAAACCGTGTCCCATCACAGTCTTCTTACTACACCATATGAACTATGGAAAGGCGAAAAACCCAATTTAGGGAATTTGTTCCCATGGGGTTCGGCTGGTTTTGTTCACAACACTTCCCATGTGTACGGGAAACTAGGACCTAGAGAAAGAAATCTTGTCTTTATAAGATATTTTGATTGCTCAAAAGGTTATGTGATGTATGGTGAACATCGAAGTGGAGGAATGACTGAAGTAGAGTCCAGAGACATTGTTTTCATTAAAGGTGATTTTCCTCGCATCAGTGACATTAACAAGGACTTGGAACTCTTTGAAATAGTAGAGAATGTTGACATCTTATCATCTTCTAGCGAGGGTAGGGAATTAGTTTCTCAACCTATACCCGCTGAAGATAGTGAGAGTGATCTTCATCCTAGTGGGAGTATCACACTAGAGCCCCAAGACCTTGAGACACGTAGAAGTAAGCGTCAAAAAGTACCCCGTCGTCGTTTTGAGATTGAAGGGGGAATATTAATGTGTGCTGCGAGTATTGTGGATGAACCTACTTCTTACGAAGAAGCGGTTTCATCACCTGCTAGTGGCAAATGGCTTTTTGGCATGCAGAATGAAATAATATCAATAAAAGACAATGATGTTTGGGATTATGTTGACCCTCCGCTTGGGCGAAAGACTATTGGAAACAAATGGGTCTTTAAAATTAAACGCAAGGCAGATGGTTCAATTGACAAATACAAGGATCGCCTAGTAGCGAAGGGATATACCCAACAAGAGGGTATTGACTATGAGGAAACTTTTTCCCCTGTGGTGAGGTTTGCCTCAATTTGTCTCATCCTTGCTATAGTCGCACATTTGGATTTAGAATTGTACCAAATGGATGTTAAAACGGCATTTCTCAATGGAGAACTGGATGAAGAGATTTACATGTCTCAACCCAAGGGTTTTGAGGTCAAAATACAAGAGCGCAAATTTTGCCGTCTCAAACGTTCTATTCATGGCCTTAAGCAATCGTCTATACAATGGCATATGCGTTTCCATCAGTCTATCACCTCTGCTGGTTATGAGATGATTGAGGAAGACAATTGTGTGTGCACTAAACGATCCAAGGAAAGTATTCTTATCCTAGCATTGTACGTCGAAGATATACTATTAGCTGGTAATGATCTTGAAGGTATTGTCGCCACTAAGAAGTGGATGTCCTCTAATTTTGAAATGACGGACATGGGTGAAGCTAATTATGTATTAGGTGTTAACATCACACGAGATCGCTCAAGAAAGATTCTTAGTTTGTCACAAGAGCCTTACATAAAGAAGATTCTCGAACGTTTTCGAATGCATGATTGCAAACCCATTAACACTCCTATGGATAAAACTTTGGTCCTAAGTAAAGATCAATGCCCAAAGAATGAAGAAGAAAAGAATTATATGTACAAAGTACCTTATGCATCCGCAGTTGGGAGTCTAATGTATGTTATGTTTTGTACTAGACCTGACATAAGTTTTGCAGTGGGTATGGTAAGACGTTACCAAATTAACCCTGGACCGGATCTTTGGAAAGCGGTCAAAAGGATATTTTGTTATCTTAAAGGGACTGCTGATCTTCCCCTTTGTTACCATGGTGATGATATTATACTTAAAGGATTTAGGGATGCCGATTGGGACAACGATAAAGATGAGTACAAGTCTACTTAAGGTTATGTGTTTAAACTAGGAGGTGGAGCAATTACTTGGTGTAGTAATAAACAGAAGTGTATTTCTCTTTCCACTATGGAAGCAGAGTATGTTGCACTTTCAGCAGCTGTCCAAGAAGCTGTATGGTTAAGGAGATTTCTTAAGAGCCTTGGTGTCTCAGACAATGCAAAGGATGCGGTGGTGCTTCATAGTGATAGCACATCAGATCTTGCATATGTGAAGGATCCCAAATACCATGGAAAAACCAAACATATTGGTAGGCGATTCCATTTCATACGTAATATAGTTGCACAAAGAAAGGTTGTTCTTAGACATATCTCCACGATAAAGATGTTGGCTGACCCTTTGACCAAGCCAATGCCAAGAGTTGTTTTCCAATATCATATAGAGAACATGGGATTGACTAGGATCTGATATGTAGAACATTTGATTATTGTTCGATGAAATTATTATTATTTTTGAGTGAATGAATGAGTAATGATGGTTTTCTTGATTAAATACGTTTTATAGAATTCAAATATACTATTCATGTGAACATATATTTAAAGTTGTCTATGGGCAAGAATCGGCCTACTCACACAGGTGATTCGCCTTGGCGCTTAGTATAGCGAGCAGGATGAGACAAGAGAAAAGAAGTTTTTGGGAATTTGTATTTCAAAAACTACTTGTTTTTGTAACAATCTTTTGATTCTTTTCTAAATTGTAAAAGTCGCCTTAGTATGTCTAAGATGAGATCTCAAAGACATTAATTATTAAGTTTGACCACCACTTAATGAAGCCTGTTATAAAGCTAGATGTGATTTTCTAAATAGTCTCTATGTGTATGACTGGGTTTAGAAATTCAGGTTAGGCGCTTTTTAGTGACTAGACTTGGATTTGTATGGTGTATATTTTTAACACAAGACATGCCCACTTAAGTGGGAGAACCTCATAGCATACGCATACTGTATGTGCTAAGTCGACCAAATGTTGGAGCAATGAGTGATTCCCTGCTTCATTGTTGTGTGAGCCACTGGATTAATATCCAATACTTTTACCCCTTTGACTTGGGTTTATGTCATGAATAGGATACTTAATGATGCTACTTTAGCATGTTTTCTAATACGATGCATATTTCCGTAATATGATACATGTCTAGGAAAGCTATTAAATTGAATTGGATTGATATGGATTTTTTGTAAGAAAATTGGATGATACACCATGAGTTGTGATTCATTACTGGCCAGCGTTTTTCGTCTGTCGAAAATCATGAATAAAATTTATATGTGCGGGCACAATACTGCTTCTTCGAGGGATTAAGAGTATTGCATCGGGTGTAGTCAAATTTTCTGAGGTGAAAACGAGAAGTTACTAAGTGATGTACTTTGGTTAGTTTAGTGAAAACTGAATCACTGTACTCCTTCCATTTGTGTATGCTCGTGAGGTCGCACACCCTATATCCAGTATATGAAGAGTTTGGTAATGTGTAAATGAGAGTACTATAGTATATGCGTGCAAGTGGGAGATGTTAGTATTTGGTCGTTGTATTGACCCATGACTAAGTCCATATATATGCCCGCATATGTAGTGGGGGAATTGTGGAATCAGTCATGAAAAGAAGTGAGAACCCTAGGGGTGACTACTTCCTATCTCCTATCCTATATATAAGAATATTTGTTATTCTTATTGACTAATGAAACTACTGCCGCAAAACATAGAGTTTATAGAAACTATCTCTTCCATTACTTCTCTAGGAGACTAGGGTGTGATCTAGAAGTACATTCTCTAGTAGAGTATATCCAAGGCCTCACTGCAACTGGAAGGACGAAGAAGGATTCTCAAAGAAAAGGCTTGTAATAGCAATCAATCGATCCTTGGGGTTTCGGGTTTTCCGCAGGTAAGTTCCTATCCGAATCCGTTTACTTTGATTCATGTTTTTGTAACACGAAGAATTAGTTCGTAACCTGATAACGAAGAAGCAGAATACTATGAAAAGTGTGCATTGATTTTCATGTTATGCTTTAGAGCTATGTTTTTCAAGGCGAGCTAGAAAACCGGTTCTGCATTCACAAAAAGGTTAAGAATGAAGATCCGTGAAGAAGCCATATCAACCGGCAAACACTAGTCCAGAAGGGCCTATAAATGACACATGAAATATGTTATAAAACATGGTTTATCACGGTTTTCATCTGTCATTCGAACCGTTATTTATTTGGTGTGACTCTTTATAAATAACGAATCGAAAACGTCATTTAACTATGACAAATAAAGTAAGTGACTTTAAGTCACGGACATACTTTATTATTTAGTATCACAGTTATCATATGTTAAATTTAATAACAGTTGATGTCTGTCCTATGTAAATCTCTGTCATCATTCAGCCTACTGATTCAGACATTAGTATTCAAATATGGCGATTCAGACATTAGTATTCAGATCGGGTGATTCAGAAGTTGGTTGAATCTGAGACAAAATTTTCCCCTAGTTCTGAAAACAAAATATTAAATGAAACGGTTTAAATTCTAGTTGCAATTTAGAGAACTTTATATAATCTAAAAAAAAATTTAACACATAGAATCTCTAAATACAAACTGAAAGACAAATTATAGAAACCTAGAATTTCATACTAAACATTAAAACTGAAATCCATCTACTAAGATTGTCACCTAATCTTGCCACTCTAATTTGGTAGCTCTCCTACAAGATTTACATAAGTTTTTGGCCACTTAGTCTTGTCATCTCTTGCAATATCTCCAAGTACTCCTTCCATTTCGCATAACATAGCACTTGCATTCATAATTTTATCAAACTTATGATCACGACCTTCCTAATGAACACATTATGCAATGGGTAGATGCTTGATGTAGCCTTCCCAATATCCTTTCCAATCATCTCAGGGATAAATTTTTCCACCAATTCTTTAAGATCACATGAAGGACTCACAGTTGGCGAGTGAGTCCTTAGGAAGCAATCTGGAAAACAAGGAGAACAGGCAATCCATTAATGTACATTGTTAAGATTATGAAGCAAATGAGGCTGATACTTGAAACACTGGCTTTGTAACCGTTAGCTAAGATCATAAATCATTGGCAGACTCAATACTAAAACATGAAACAAAGAGATGAGTCAGGTGAAAACAATGAAGCTATGTCTTATTGTCATCATGGGTATATCTGAAAGAACAAGTGCCTCAACAAAATCACAAAGCAAGTTTGCAGCAGGAATTGGTGCCAAAGCTTGTAAGCATCACCTACGATCATAGTTGTGCTACATCAGTATACCAAAAGATGGGAACCTAAGTTTCAATCAGCTGCTAGCTATGAATAAGAGACATAATCTACAAACATCCAAGATTGTTCTCTTAGGCAGTTCAAAGGGACATAACATCAATGAGCTTAAATTCCTTAATACCACTAACGGCAGCATTACTGCATCACCCCCACATCACCACCACCACATACCAAAAGATGGCGTCTAAGTTTCTAAGTTAATAACATTTCTGCAGTGGTGGTGTTGATGTTTTGGACAGGTGGTTAGTGATATGGTAATGGTGGTGGTGCTGTTGTATTATGGTAAAGGTGGTTGCCGTGGTATTGGTATTGTGGTGTCATGGTGGTGGTGCTAGATTAAGTGGCTATGTACTCGAATTTGAGAGGCATAACCAGTCGATTAATACTGATGTTCTAACAGTAAGAGTTCTCAAAACTGTAATGTTGTCTTTCACAAGATCACTGACTAATATCAGCTAAGTTGTCCTACTTGTGTAAAGATGATTACAAAACTGAGAAGAATAAAAAAAATATTCTTTGTAATTTAAAATACAGGTGATCATAAAATAATTCCATTTTGTTGATGCATTTCACCAAACACTTTGCACATATTCATCAGTTTATTCATAACTAAATCAGATAACATGAGTTCTACATCGGACTTTTAGATAGAAAACAGAACAGATGATGAAATTAACCTTTAAAGAAGCTTGATGTATTATTCCTTGTCAATGAGTAAAGAGGAGGAATGCAAGTAATTGATGGAATATATAAAGTGGTAACAACAGATTTGAACAAATTTGAGTAAAAAAAAGCAGATTTGAGCAAAAACAAGGAAAATAAACCCCATCAATTGGTTCTCTATAGATGGAATCCTAGTCACTGTTAAATAAAGAATATGAAGATCAAATAAGAAATTTGGACACCTTATCATGGTTCTTCAAATAACCCATTTAGACTATCACCTTATCATCGTACATTTCAGAAACCCTAACTCCGAAATTTAACAAACTTGAGTTTTAAAGATAAAACAAACCAATTACACACCGAGCAAACACAAATTGATAAGGTTTAATGAGATTTCCTGCTATCAGTTGATGATTGAAGTGGCGAGAAAAGATTTAATTTGGTTTTTTCTTTTCGGAGGAACCGAAGACGAGACTTTTCAGGATCTAAGTTTTTTTTTTTTTAAGAAAAGTCTAGAGTTTAGTTGACTTTTCCATCATCGAGTATATAGGGATTGATGGAATCGGGCCCATACCGAACCATGTGAAATGTGAGTTGTGTACAACACATAAGCCAGTGACTACCCAGTTCTGGACTTATAGGAATATGGCCTTACAAAGTGGCTAGCCACTTTTGGGGTGCAAAAAAATGCGGAACTGGGTGTATATAACGTGTAATATATTTCTGATTCGAACTGTTATTTTATAAATCACGCATTCTAGTAATTGTCACATCTTTAAATAACGGTTATTTTGTGTTAAGTAATGGATCCTACTCTTTTCATGTTATATTACAGGATTTATTAGTGATAATTTATTCACGTACTTAATTTGTCATATAAAAACGTGATTAATAACCTCTTTTGGACTAGTGAAATTTGTTTTTTTCACAAACTGCAGTATTATTTCTACCAAATATATGAGAACCATTTGCACGTGCAAGAGACAGATAACAGTGATTTAATCATGATGACGCGTGGTATAGCCAAATAGGCATCAAATCCCAGACAATCTTCTTTTTCAGCATAATCCAGTATTAATACCACCAAAGAGATACGTAGGTCATCCTTTGCCTTTCTAGATACTAGAACAGGTATGAAGGATTACTTATTACAAGCAAAGGTTAACCATTAAAGATATAAATAGTGGGTACCTTCAGATTGTTGGCATCAACAGATAGTAAAGCGAAAGGATCAGCTTAAGCTTCTACTGCTCGCTAAAGGAAAATCACAAACACCAGCAATATAGCACCTGGAGCAATATACCATAAAGCAGTGACTGCATCGATAGGAAAAAAAATAAACATAAGTACAGGCTAGATATGAAGATATATATAGTTCATTAGACAGAGAACGTAAGGAAAAAACCTAACGAACCAAAACATAATGTTCATAGAAGTCGTCTCTAGTTTAAAAAGTAATGGAACAACAAGCAAGTCCTTCACCAGTTAATCTAGCTAAAAGAAGGTATCCTTACGTTGGGACTATCCGTGGAGGAGTGAAAATGATGATCCGCCAACAAACAAGGAAGTGCAGCTCTCCATGACAACGGATGGATTTATAGTGGATATGAAGCTTCCCAGTTTGCCAATTTCATGCACCAAATACCTGTACATAATTAGCTAGATAAGACTTGTTGATTGACATTCCTTGAATAAACTGTGCTTGAGATAAAAAAGTTTGGCAGAACGAAGAATTACATGAACCTAATAGCAATATTCATCACAGATACTGGCATCGCATTATAAAGACCAGATAAGCAGAGTAATTTTGCTCAACTGTAAATTTGTAAATTTCAGTCTGAAAATGGTCCATGAGGAGTATAATTTTACAAGCACCTATTATGCAACCCAAACCCTACTACACCAGCTACATTCTCAGTTAACTTCTTCAAAAGCACAAAACCAGAAAAATCTAGAAACTAAGACACCAATCAACATTTATAACCGGAATATAAACAAATCAAGCCAGTTAAAATTTACATAAAATCCAAGAAGGTAACACATATTACACTTCAGTAAAAGAAATTACCTCTAGCTTAAAAACCCTGAGCATTCGATCCCACCAGGCACCTTCCCGGTGTAGAAAAACAATTAAACTGAGGTTTCCAGATTATTTTGTCTAGGTCATCAGGGTTGTATTATCTGTTGCTGCCATCAGCAGTACAGTATAATGACGTAGTAATGCATGTAGTCCCATGATGATCTGGACTCCTTCAGCTGAATTGAAAGCTGGGAGAAATTTTATCAGAGTAACATATTAGATTGTCTGTATTTCTGGTTAACATCTAGTAAACAGCTAGCAGGGATATCAATGAAAATCCATCAAATGATGAGAATATTAACACAAACTAACTTAAGTTTTTCAGAGGCTAGATCATTATGCTATATGATTCAATCATCAACAAAACAAAACTATGGCTTGGGTTTGATCTTCATTTCATGAATCTCATGTTATGTTTTTGGTTTGCGGCGGCAGCTGAAAAGAAAAGATATATACAAGAGATCTGAATCTGATGTTGTGTTTTAGGTTAAGGGATTTTTATACTTTCAACGGATGGATAGGATCAAACAGACATAATTCCACGGATAAAATTGATTCACATCGGCTATGGTCCGGTTATATGGGTAAAACCGAGTTTTTTTTTCCTTCCGGGAACTGATACATCCACCCATATTTTCTCCCGAGTAAATTCCCGATAGGGGATTGTGTGGTCCGGGAATACCTCTCTACATTGGGATTATAAATGGTGTTACGATGAGTCCCACTATTTGTCTCAGATGGGATTATTAATCGGGAAAAAATCCTCGTTTTTTTGGTATTTGATGTTGGCGAGTTTTGAACTCAAGTTACTATATTTTCCATGCTATGTGAATTAATTCTGGTTCTGATAACCAGTCTTCCACCCAAGAGGTTATGAAGTTAGTATTGCTTCTCGTATTTATATTATCTAAAGTGAAACCGAACCAAATCTCTTTCGCAAAGAGGCAAGCTCAAAATAGATGATGTTCCGTTCTTGTGTCTTCGTATTACACATCTGACAGTGAGGGTCGATTCTTGGATTATGCACCCCGAGTCTGGAAGAAGTAGGAAGTGCTTTTTGTATTAATTTCAACATGAAGAGTCTAATTCTTGGAATTGCCTAAATCTTCCAAATTCTGTTCCATGGAAAGTCCAATTGGTTTTCATAATCTTGATCTTTTTTAATTAGATAATTGTGTACATTCTTCGCCAAGAATTTTCCTTAACGATGATGCTTTCATCTTATTATGTCTTGTTCTTGTCTCCTTGGGTTTATGGCTTGAGTTTTTTCTATATCCTTTGGTTGAAAAAATTTCATCAATTTTTCCTGATCCCACTAATTTTCTTCGGTTGTGAGCTCTTGAACCATCACAGGGGTTGAATATTGAACATTAGGAAGAATTACCAGTGTATCTCCATCAGGGATCCACTGGTCCTCCCGGATTTTTGTGGAAGCTCCGTTTTTGATTTGTCAGACGAAATTACCTTTGATAAGTTCTAATCCCCTTTGAATGCTCGTCCATATCCAAGATAAAATAGATGTTCTGGTCTTCTGGAGGCTTCTAAAGGATGAGAGTTAGGGAAATATCTGGCTTTAAGAAGTTGAGTCCATAATAAATCTTTTTCAGTGATGAGTCTATTGGCAAGCTCCACAAGGAAAGCTAGGTTAAAGTGGTGAGGATTTTTTATTCACGGGCCTCCTTGGGATGTAGGCATGCAAAATCCTTGCCAAACTTTTATAAACCCCCTGTCTTTTTTTTTCGTATTTTTTCCACCAAAAGTTTCTTTGAATTCGGTCTAGTTTATCTAGGGTTTCTTTGGGAGAGTCAGGACTTGCATTTGGTAAGTTCGGTAAGCTTGAAAAATGGATTTTATCAGAACTGTCCTCCCTTCTTGGGATAAGAATTTAGATTTTCATCTTTGTAGAGTGGAATAATATTTTTAAAGGAGGGGTTCAAAGTTTGCTTTTCTATTCTCCTCAAAAAAGAGGAGGTACCTAGGTATCTATCCTTTTTAGTCAGCAACAAAACTTTAAGAATCCAAGTCGATGACTAGAAATTACTTCATATACATGGGTAACAAATTCAAATATTACACCAACTAAATAATTCAAATGAACTTGGTCTCAACACTTTTTGGAAGAAACCTATCATAGGGGCTCCAAACATTGGATTTTGAGGGATCACAAGATGACAAAATCGGGTTATGAAATAGTACTCAACAAAACCCCATATCCAACTATTTTTTTAATGGCTAAAACACCCTCCATGAATTATAAAATAAATTTATTATTTTCTCCTTCTCTTTTCATTCATAAATCATGATGAAAATGATGATCATATACAAAAAAAACTAAATCTATTATCTTATCCTTCTCTTTCCATTCATAAATCATGATGAAGATGATGATCATAAAAAAAACCTATTATTCTTCTTTTTTTGTTCTTCTTCTCCGTCATGATGAAGATGACCCATCACTTATTTTTGCAAACTGTATTCAATTTCAGTAATGTCTATACGGTTGGGAAAATTCATATTTCCCAACCGTAGACAGTTCTGAAACTGCTTTTTCGAAAACCTTATTCAATCGATTTCGCTTATCCATGCATTAAAACCAATAAAATAAGATTGGTTTTTGATTTTTACCTTATTGAAGTCATTGCGGGTGGATTAAGTGGTGTTAATCGATAATGAATTACTTTGGGAATTGACGATTAATCGAAGAAATAGGCGATGAAGGTAATGGGGAAGAAGAAAATGGAAGAATTAAAAGAGAGGAATGAAAACAAATTAGTTTTAGATTTCAATATTTAATAAGTTAAGGGTATTTTAGTATTTTTTTTTAATGAATGAGGTTCCCTTATCTTCATTTCAAATCTAGGAAACCTTGAGAACCAAAAGTTAGTTCAAGGACTCAACATTTCAAAAAAATCACCATCCATTACTCATCTAATATATGCGGATGATTTACTAATTACCTATAAAGCCTCGGATCAAAGTAACCATCACATTAAGACCCTACTCCAAACCTATGGCTCTTCTGCAGAACAGGTAATTAATAATTCCAAATCAGCAATAATACATCACCCAAGACTAGATCTGGTTAAGGTAAATGAATTTCAATAATTTTTCGATATACCGACAACATCAAAACATCCAACCTACCTAGGCATCCAATTCAAACAAGGAAGAGCATCCAATCAAACTTTCGCATCCCTCCTATAAAGATTATTCCGGAAAGCTAAAGGATGGATGACAAAATTCCTAACTCCAGCTGGAAGACTCACTCTCATCAAAACCTCCCTTACACCCACCTCAAACCACATTATGCAAACACAAAACCTACCCAATACTGTTCACAAAGAAATAGATCATATCACTAGGAATTTTTTCTGGGGACATGACTCAACAATCAAAAAGCTTCACCCAATAGGTTGGGATAAAGTAACGAAACTAGTATCCAAAGGAGGGCTAGGCATAAGAAAAAGCAGTGATCATAATAAGGCTCTCCTCATGAAAATAATTTGGAATTTGCATGAAAAACCTAAATCCATCTGCGAAAGTCTCTTCAGTGCAAAATATCTTGATCAACAACCTATTCTACAAGACATTCATACCATACCTTCCTCTTCTAGTCCTAAATGGAGACAACTGGCATCAATTATCCCTGTCATGCAACAACTGATTTTCCATCGTATTGGAAATGGTTTATGATCAACTCAAGTAGAAGCAAATTGGATTCCACACTCATCACCACTAGACCCAGCACAATGTTACCCAATCCGAATGATAACAGATTTCATTGACCCAATCTCTCATAACTGGAAGAAAAACTAACCACCCTTCCTAATCCTTTAGCCCAAAAAATCATAAACATCCACCTTTCTCAAAATAACTCACAAGATAAAATTATCTGGCCACACTCAAAATCTGGAAAATACACTACCTCTTCTGGATACTAATGCCTAACCCATGGTCAACCAACTCACACCCCTATTCCACCTACCAAATTCCTGTGGACTTTAACATGTCCACCAAAAATTAGGCTTCTCTTGTGGAAAGCAATGAATGAAGGATTACCAACCTTCTCTCTCCTACACCATATCCATTTGACCAATTCTGACATATGCCCCGGATGTAATACTAATTTAGAATCGGCGAGTCACCTTCTAATTCATTGTCCGACGGAGACTACATCCTGGAACACCTTGCTCACTCAAATTACAAACACACCAAACTCCAACTCCCCCCTCACTCTCACCTTAACACTTCAGACAACCATCTCCGAAATCTTACAACAATCGGCACCAACAACTGTAATCTCATCTTTTTGCTTTCTTTTTTGGACCTTATGGTTAGCTAGGAATGACCTAATATACCGCCAAAAACAAACAACTTCACCCAAAATCTTAAGTTGGGCTCAAAAACTACAACAAGAATTCACTGCGGCACTGGATTCCTTACCACCGGTCCTACCAGGAGATGCGTCGATATATAACCACCCAAGAGGAGACAAAAGGATATCTACAATATTGGTAGGATGGTCAATTCCAAACATAAAATTTGATTAAAATTAACACATATGGGGCATCCATAGGTCACCCAAGTTTTGCGGGAGCAGGATTCATCTGCAGGGATTCCGGTGCACGAACTTTAATGGCTCTAGCTCAACCTTTAGGAATTACGACTGCCTTAAACGCAGAAATTTGGGCTCTACTATTGGCTTCAAGAACGACAACAGAAAGCCAATTGCCAAAAGTTCTCTTTGTAACTGACTCAGAAAAACTTTTACGCTTCATCACATCCTCTACTCCCCCTCCTTGGCACATCTCAGGGATGATTGAGGAAATAAAGAATATTTACAAACAGATCCCACAGGCTGCCATTCAACACAACTATAGGGAAGGAAAAAAAGCAGCAGATGGTTTGGCCAATCATGCGGCAGATGAAAGTCAATGGGGAAACTCATCGACCAAAATATGGGACCGGGCTATCCTGTTTTTTATTACTCAAATTTTATTTCATGATTCAATGGGTATCACATATCAACGATAAATTGTAACCTAATTTCCTATCAACAAAATGCATGCTTCCAAAAAAAAATCTTCATTGTAGGATATTTGAATCCTTAGGAGCCATCAAAAATCTTTTCTTGGAGCCCCTATAATAGGTTTTTTTCCGAAAAAAAACATTCATGAGTATTAAAAATTTTCACTCTCTGTTTTTGGAAATAATTAGTCTTGTTACGTTAGTGTTGTGCACTTGGTCTCATCACTTTTCTTATTGAAGTCAAGCGGATGCGAAACCGTGGTCCAGTGCCTCAACACCACCACCAAAACCAACTCGCAAGGGTAATTTCGGGAATTCGAATACCAACTTAAAAAACTAAAATTTGGACCTAAACTCATTTTAGTTCTCCGTATCTTTCTGTGTCACTCACTATTCGATCCTCCTTTACTACACAACGCCGCCGTCTTCATCTTCTTATTCGAAGTTTTAACACCACTATTATCTTCAGTACCACTAGCATCACCAATGGGTTACCGTTAGGATATGAGTTTTTTTGTCTCACATACCATGGAAGGATAGAAAATGGTTGATTTGGATATTAATTGGTATGAGGTGAATCGGAAATGGGATTTTCATCATCGCTTTTCTCTGCGGCATCGGAACATTAAGTATCAAAACAAGTACTGAAGTTAGTTTCAAATCTTATTTCTAATGACTGATTTTAGTTAAATCCCTCCTCTATGTTTTAAAGTCAGAACAATATCCTACTCGGTATACTCAAATATTTGATAAACTAATAATGTTATTTGTGTAGTCTGATTTTCCTGAGGTGGTTTAGGAGTTGGTATTTGATTTTAGTTGGATTTTGATTTTACGCAGCTTGTTAACTGGTTTACTTACATTACTGATTCCATGTGATTCTTTGTGTAAATCGCAGAACAGATCGGAGCCGCCACTACAAAACAGAAGGGCTCTTGGGACGGTCAAAAAAACGTCCCAAGAGGCAAAAGGCCGTCCCAAAAGGGTATTAGGGACGGTTTTGTTAGCGTCGCCCGATCCACCGTCACTAATACTTCTGGGGACGGTTTGGGTTCTAGGGACGGACTTATAAAACCGTCAGTAGTACTTTTTGGGACGGATGTAGGGATGTAGGGACGGTTTCTTAATCCGTCCCAGATGTATTTCCAACGGTCATATAATGCCTATTAGTAACACCTAATAAGCGTTGCTAAAGTTCAAAAATAAAATAAAATTTCTTTTCAGTTTCTTTGGCAGGATGCCTTTCCCTTTACCCTGTTAAACAATCATTCAGAATGCATTTTATCCCAAAATAGATTCTCACTCATGAAATCAAGTTGTTTACAAAAAAGATTCAGTCATTTACACTACCAAGTCTCATACAAAAAGAACAAAAAATATGAAAAACAACCAAAAGGTGATATTTTCAGTCTGCACTGGAAGTGTATTTGAGTGCTTCTGCTCCAGAACGACCCTTTATAGCTCCTGAAATTAACTAAACAAATTGTATCCTAAGCTATATACTCAGTTCACGCTTGCTCATAAGAGAAAATGGAAATGAACAGTTTGAGCAGCTTCACACGGTAGAATTGGACTCACCTATTGAATAGTTGTATCTTGATGGACGAAAATAATTGAGTAATAGAGCTTGCGGATCAAAAATGAAGGAACCTAAATTGAGGGATACCAAAAGAAACAACAATATTAGTAAGGTTATATACTTCTGAAGTCAAAAAAATAGAAAAATCTTTGACCAATTCACTCAAAAAATGATCTAGAACTGTTATTTGCCCGAAAAGATTAAGAAATATATTCTCTTGCATGACATGCTCATAACAAAGAGATAAGGAAAGAATAACACAAAATCTGCTAGAATAAGGTGTATACAGTATCATGTTGAAATAATAAATAATAGAACTCACATGATTTTGCATCAGCGGGTCATTAACGAATCCAAGAATCTTATAGTACATTCTCAGTTGTTGTTATGTGACTTCTTGGAACCCCTCCCAGAGACTTAGATGATTTCACAACATTTCATCGCACAGCTTTTGGTGCCTGCCAGACAATTGGTCGATATGAGATTGACAAACTCGATGCGTGGTTATGTTTAGATCTCTAAGATGGATACAAACTTAAAACAGATATTAGATAATCAATGTCACCTGGTTGCAAAGTTTAAGAAGTGGCCCTATCTCTTTCTTTGAAATATCTCGAGTACAGCTGGATACCTGACTTCTTACCTTTGATTGTACCTTGGACAACTAAAGGTAATAAACAAACTCTTTTTGCATCTGAAATGCCCAACACGGATTAGAACCCTTCCTGCACCTTTCCGTGTCGCATATCTTGCAACAAACATAAGTCGTTGTAAAACGAAATCATCAATCTACTCAATACATCATCAAACAGTTACATTATTCTCAGTAAGGGAAACCGAAACAAAGATCGACACATTCACAGTGGCAACAATCAGTTCTGCATGAAGAAACCAGTTTGTTTTCTTGACCTACTTAAATGCATAGTATCTTAACAGTCAACACTTCCCTAATAGATCTACATCTGTGTCACTTATTGAACCAAGGAAGGCAAGAAAACACCAGAAAATTTGTTATAGTAGCAATAATTGACAACACAAAAGCCTTAGCATAAAAAGTGTACATAAAGCCTTAGCATCTGATAGATTGTTAACTACATTTTTGATGCAGGAATACTCGTTGCCTCACAACAACATTACTAATCAGACTTTTATCAACTGTGCATAAGAGTAAACCAACTGTGCATAAGAGTAAACCAACTGTGCATAAGAGTAACAAATAAGACTTTTATCCACCATGTTCTGCATGTCCTATCAAGTTATCCAAATAGGAAAAACTGCTTAAAAAGCTTGTAAAGAAATGACCCATGTATACCTAAATAAAAGAACAAAAACCATTTATGCCATAACAGAGATCGAGTGGACAGAATTCCTATAATTGCTTTTATTGCTAAAAAGGATAGAATTCACAGGCACATCCAACCAACAACAAGCATGAAACTTCCTCCTATCCAAAGAGCAGAAGCAGAAAAACAAAATAATGCAGGGAAATACTACCTTGTTCTTCAATTTGTGTTTTCTTCCGCAGATGAGTTCTCCAATAGTTCTTTATCTCATTATCAGTTCTTTCAGGCATCTTACGAGCTATTTTCGACCATCTAAACACGAACATTATTACTACTTGTTTTTATGTTAAAAGGAAATGGAATATAAAAATAGACCCTCTTCTCTTACTTGTTTCCCCAGTGATGTTGAAGTTGGAGAATTATGCACTCTTCCTATGCATTCATTTGATCGGTTCGCAACTAGTTCATCCATCTCAATCGGCAACTCTTAACACTCCTCCTAAGTCCTGCAAGAAATCCAAAAACATGGTTCAATCCTTATTACTTAAGTCTGCACGTACCAGACTTCTTTTTTTCTTGTCTATTATTGAAACCTCCAACCTTCAGTTCTTGAGGCTCGAAAATAACTTGAATCCATTTTTCATCCAATACATTTATTGCACATGTATCACGTAATATGTAAAGAGAATTTTAAAGACCAATCTCATAATGAGCATAGGATAAATTTTATTTTTAACGCAAGCAGGAGCTTCAACTACTTGAATCATCTGTTTTGTTTAAAAAAAAAAGCCCTAATGCACCGCGGTAGCCACCTCCAGGAGATGTAGGCACAGAACAATAAAGCACATCCCACTCTGAAAACCAAATTTGGTATGCGCCATATGTTAACAACCCAACCAGTAATTCAACGAAACATCAAATGCATATAAACTAAGTTCAACGATGAATGCAAAATGGTAGTGAGTATGGAATTACCTCCAAATATAAGTGGGTATTTAACAGGCTCGTAAACACGGTACTTTTGTAATTTCTGAGCCACTTCAGCTACATCTTTATGCCCTTCTTTTAGTTAGCGAAACTCCTCGATCAGTTCCAGTCACCTAATTAAACAATGTTCTATTATTGCTATTATTGCTGAACAACACAGAATTCACAGGCACATGCCGCACATACAACCAACAACAAGCAGGAAACTTCCTATCCAAAGAGCAGAAGCAGAACAAAGCTAAATAATTCATGCATTTAACAATTAATGTGAAGCACCAAGTCTAAAAATGGCATAGGAAAAAACACAGTGCATTCCCAACATGGCTTGACTCATATATGCTAAAAGGGGAAACCAAAGCTTGTGTTAGTAGTCAGATGACACTACATGTTAATTAATTCTAAGAGAAACATGTTTCTCTTGTGTTAGTAGTCAGACAGTAATTCCTAATTCATCACACTCAAAACTGAAATCACAATACTAATAATTCAATCAACTAAACAAACAATAAGAACGAGATCAGATAGATACACATTACAATAGAGAGAATTCGATCAGTAACCAAATCGGCAAAAGATATAATTAATCTGTAGGTTAACAAAATTGATCGAGAGAAGTTTGGAAATGGAGAGAGGCTTACTTGATTTAATTTTGAATCCAAAAACGTCAAAGACAAAATCGAGCAAATTAATCAAACAGCAAACCTGAAAAATTCAAAGGGAATCAACAAATATACTGCGATTTTACCAAAAGCAACCTTAAATTCTTCGTTTCAAACATCACACCAGAAAAAATTCACGAAGCTGAGAAAGAGATTCTTACCCTAAGTTTCCATGATTCGATTTCTTAGTGGAGATGGAGAAGAAAGTGAAGGTTTCACAGAGATGGTATCGATTCCTGAGGATTTCGTGAAGATGGATGATGGTTGTCTTCAGCTGCGACTTCGTGGAAATTTAATTTTAGGGTTTTCAGGAAAAAATAAAAACAGAAAAATGTTTCTGATCGGGAGAAGAATAAGAAGAAACTGAAAACTATTTAACTATACTCTGGGGCGTAAAATAATTAAATTACCAACGGTATAATCTATTTAATTGGGACTGCTGAGACGAATTCGTCCCTACTAGTGGACCAATAGTGACGGTCAGACATGAGTCGTCCCTGCTAAAGAAACAATTGGATGGTTTATGCCACACCATCCCAAATACACATCACTAGGGGCGGCTAGAGTGAGTTGTCCCAACAACTACCTACTAGGGACGTTTTTCTTGGAAGTGGCCGTCCCTAGAAGCCTTCTTTTTTGTAGTGCGCTAAGCATCACACATTTGTTGTTAAAAAAAGAAGGAAAAGAGGTGCGGGAAGAAGCCCGAAAGATGATGGTCCATCAACTGCATTGACTGGTGTAACACCACCAAACCCCCAAAAGCTTAACAAACCAGAACAACTAGAACTCTAGAAATCATGTGAGGACGAACAAGAACTCCTTAGGAATTTTTTGAGAATGCGATAGATAGGTACAAATTCACTTCATTACATGATTGACATCTTTTAATGAATATTTTATACCCAAAAAATTATTGCAGGTATGTATAACTAATGGTGATAGCTTAAAATAAAAAATAGACCCTTTCAAAATTTTAGGCTTTTCTTAAATATAGCTCATGTTTTTATTAACTATAGCGCACATAATATAAGTCATTAATTCAACCAAACGTGTTTTATGATTATTAACATAACCCATAAAATTAAACATGATTTTTATATATAGCCCATCAAATTTCTAAATCAAAAAAATAAAACTAAGTTAATTATGTAATATATGGGCATATATAATTAATGATCTTAGAATACCCGGTTTTATGTAATCATGACTGAGAAAAAAATCATCTTAGAATCTTTTTAAAGAATAACAATGGTTGGAGTTTTAGAAATTTGATTTTATGAAAAGAGACAAAATCTTACTTAAGTTCATTTCTTTTTTTCGATTGATATTGTTGTGGAAAAGTTTTAAAGGAATACTGAGAATATATAACCTCAATTGATAATGATGATTTGGAAAAATAACTTCGTTTTATAAAAAAGTTGAAAAGTTGGGTTTACTTTTTTTTTCTTTTGGTCATTGCTTTTCCTTAATATCATTTATAATCAGTCAACATATTAGCCTTGTTCGTTTTTTCTGGGCGGAAATTTCTCTTTCTTAAGTACAAAAGACAAATTAATTAACTGATGCATTATTATTAGCGGTAATTACTTTTAGGTTAATTAATTCCACAATTATTTGCATAAGAATCGGTCCGGTTATTTATTTCTCAAGTTTCCTTTTCAAAACTAATCGTCAACCATTACAGGTGCTTTATAGTTTCCTATCTGAAACTAGGTTCCTTTTTTTAACTAGGTTAATCATCAACCATTACAGGTGCTTTATAGTTTCCTATCTGAAACTAGGTTCCTTCACCAACCATTGCGACTTTGACATATGATTTTACAAGTGATAATTGCATTTTTACTACATACGAATGTGAAAATTTAAATTATCACGGTTAATGTGTTGATAATTTAACTTTTTTTTAGAGATTAGGTCAAAAGAGTTTTTTAAGGGAACAATTTTGGCTAAAATTTATGTTAGAGAGTATTTTTAAGTAGCTATAATTGAGCTAACTTTTGAGTGAAGTGGGGACAATATCGGTGCTATGTGGTCGTGTCCGGAGTAGGTGCGGCGGTCCGTAGGGGTCCTATAAAATGGTATCAGAGCAAGGTGGAGGCTGTCGGTAGTCAGGCTAAACAGTGGTTATGGAATGTCAACCGGTTAAAGACGCATGTGGAGCCGGGAAGCTCAGGTGTTGAGTAGTGTTCCAAAGGCGTGCGGTGGCAGTAATCATTGTTCGATTGTTAGCATACGGACGTGTCGAGGTGGTGTGTATTCTCGCCAAGGTGGAGATTATTGGAGTTGTGTGGCTTAATACACACATGTGAGTCACACATGGGGTAGCTAAAGATTGTCCCACATGGAGGAGAACAAGTTCCATATGGTGATATATAAGCTAGACATTCTCCATACATAGCACCGAGGCCTTTTGGATGAAAACCCCACACCTAACCTCAAGGTGGTCAAGTGGAGACAGTATCGGTTCTATGTGGCCGTGCCCGGAGTGGGTACGGCGGTCCGTAAAGGTCCTACAAAATGGTATCAGAGCCAGGTTAAGTCCAGGCTGCCGGTAGTCGGGCTGAAGAGTGGTTATGGAATGTCACCCGGTTAAGGATGCAGGTGGAACCAGAAGCTCAGGTGTTAAGTAGTGTTCCAAGGGCGTGCGTGGGCGGTGACACTAATCATTGTCCGATTGGTAGGAGGCGGAGGTGGCGAGGTGGTGTTTATTCTCGCCAAGGTGGAGATTGTTATAGTTGTGTGGCTCAATACACACATATGAGTCACACATGGGGTAGCTAAAGATAGTCACACATGGAGAAAGACGAGTTCCATATGGTTATATATAAGCTAAGCTAAACATTCTCCCTACATAGCACCGAGGCCTTTTGGATGAAAACCCCACATCAAACCTCAAGGTGGTCAAGTGGGGACAATATCGGTGCTATGTGGCCGTGCCCGGAGTGGGTGCGGCGGTCCGTAGGGATCCTACAAAATGGTGTTAGAGCAAGATGGAGGTTGCCGGTAGGCAGGCTGAAAAGTGGTTATGGAATGTCACCCGGTTAAGTGCGCAGGTGGAGCCGGGAAGCTCAGGTGTTGAGTAGTGTTCCAAAGGCATGCGGTGCAGTAATCATTGTTCGATTGGTAGCATACGGAGGTGGCGAGGTGGTGTGTATTCTCGCCAAGGTGGAGATTGTTGGAGTTGTGTGGCTCAATACGCACATGTGAGTCACACATGGAATAGGTAAAGATAGTCCCACATGAAGGAGAACAAGTTCCATATGGTGATATATAAACAAGGCAATCTACCTACATAGCACCGAGGCCTTTTGGATGAAAACCCCACACCTAACCTCAAGGTGGTCAAGTGGGGACATTATCAGTGCTAATGATTATATAATTAGTACTAAAATTACTTTTGTTTCTTATATGTTTTTAGGTCTTGTTCATGTCTTTCTGGCTTTTTATTCGGGATAAACTCTGCCATTAAATTAAATTCCCCTTTTGATAAGGATTTAAACTTCAAATGTTTATTTACATTTTTGGGTTTATTATTAAAAGTATCAACTCTATAAGAAAGAAACGGAGATTTCTGGAAGCTGATTAAGACTATGTGGTGAAGAATCTGAACCAACGCCTAGATGAAATATTCCAAAAAAGTAGAGATAGATAAACCTCTTTTTATGCTGACGGGAGAAGTATGATTCAAAGAGGAGGATTCAACTAGTAAAGGAAAGAAAAGAATTTCAGATTTCTACTTGTTCATTATCTAACCCTTTGAGCATTAGTAAAGAATTTCAAGTAAGTTTTGATGAATTCAAATTTAGCGTTTTTAAGTTCTTACTACCCTGCGTTACTAGTTAGTAATTTACAGTGAACCAAGTGGTTAAAGTAAAGACAGTCAGAAAACAGATTAGTGGCGCATATAATGTGCCAGTTGCGTGACTCTAATCCTTCAGCAGTTGTGTTCAGCACATCTAATTAGGTAATTCAAGTTCACTTGTAAAAAGAAGTAATCATATATAAGGCTGCTGCAGAATAGTTATTGCCAGCAATTCCTTAGACAAACAAAAAATACATTTATGGATCTACATAAACGAATTCAGAAGTTATAGTAGTTTATTGATAAGAGATTTCACTCATCTCGGGTTAGAGCTAGCCATCCTTTTTCTTTCAACGAAACTGATAATCAGAATAATCAAAATACTACATAAAACCCTGTCTGAAATACTGAAGCAATGGCAGCAATATGAGAGAAGTTATGGTAGTGTATTGATCAGCGTAGCCTGGATATCCTCTCTCTCAAATACTCTTCGAATACCTTTATGCACTTCTCAACGTTATTTGAGGCCCACGCCGGCCGTTTCCTGATTTTCTTCTGCATCTTATTATTCACCTCAGTAACTGTCAGCCACCGCATTTTGGGAGTAAAGAAGGCCTTTGATCTCAACTCTCTCAGCCTCTCATCAGCTGCAGCCTTCAACTCTTCTTTCTGTCGCTTGACTGATATTTTTTCCTCCTCGGTTCGCACGATCTTGTGCCACCATCAATCTTGACCACCTCGCTTGTAATTCCAGGTCCTTGGTTTCAGACGGATCAATATGTTTCTTATGATAAGCAGAAACCATATTGTTAACAGGTACAGAGATATCACTTGCTCGAGATGGAGATGAAAAGGCCATCTTCAAAACCCTAATGTAGTATATCGATTGTATCAAAGATCTACAAATCATAAACAATGAAAACTTGTGCGAAGAAATTAATAGATTCACAAAAATTTAACAAGAGAACAATAACTAATTGGATGTGGAACTCTACAATAGGCCTCTTATATAGGCTTCAATTACGCTTAATAATATTAAGCCCAAAACACAGGAAATCAAACCAAATTTGGAAACACAATTTAGATTTCCTAATTTCGCACTTGCAGGGGGAAGGGAGAAATAATTTACAATTGCAAGTTCCATACAGGGTTTCCTATTCTCCCGACATTGAATTTGTATTCTCTCCTCTCTTCAAACTCGAAATAGGAACTACGATAAAGTTAAGAACTGAAAAATCAATGAAGATAAATGTGAAAAGGTCTGACAAACAAGATACTTGGAATTGAAACATTCATTTAATGTTTGTGAGAGGAAAGATCGTTATGCGGCTTGGATTCAAAGAGATTGTAGTTCCTCCACTACATTCCCATATGAAACCACGACTTACAAATCTGCGTGATCCCAATCGGTATTTGTAGAATGAAAAGAAGAAGGAGACTATTACCAGAAGATATATCTGAGAGGTATACTTTTGGGTGATCCTGGTTTGGTTTTCTGTAGTTGGATTTGATGATTTGTTTGGTCTAGGGTTTATTCCGGCTGGATGGAGAGATCCGGAGGACCGGAGAGGAGGGAAGGAAGTAGTAAGTTCCGTGAAAGCTAGTCAAAGAAAGTCAAGGTCATGGGACTCAAAGCCCAGGCGTATGCTATAATATTAATCTTGGATTTGATGATAATTCCCCCTCTCGAGAAATGTTCTCCGGGGACCAATGTATATAAAAGTCTTAATAATATTTTTTGTCATTACAACCAAAGTAAAGGGATATAATCTCCAAAAGGTAACTAAGGTAACAGGATAATATAAAGTCTATTACACCCTCTTAGTCTGAGCGGCATAGGAACAAACGCTAAGACTAGAACGAAAACGAACAAATAACTGTCGAGGACGCCCCTTGGTGAAGATGTCAGCATACTGGTTCTCAGAGGGGACGTGTAAGACTTGAATATCACCAATACGAACTCGTTCACGAACAAAATGTATATCAATCTCCACATGTTTGGTGCGCTGATGTTGAACAGGATCTCCAGACATATATATCGCACTTACATTGTCACAGTAGACAATGGTAGCACGTCGTAGAGGTAGATGGAGCTATAGAAGAAGGTTGCGAAGCCATGTTGTCTCAGCAACTGTATTTGCTACTCCCCGGTATTCAGCTTCAGCACTGGATCGAGACACTGTTGCTTGTCGCTTGGAGGACCAGGAGATGAGATTGTCACCAGGAAAGATACAAAAGTCAGATGTCGATCGTCGAGAGTCAGGACAACCCGCCCAGTCAGCATCAGAGTATGTTGTTAAGCCAGAAATAGTGGAAACCGAGAGAAACAGTCCGTGGTTGATAGTACCCTGAAGATAGCGAAGGATTCGCTTGAGGGCATGCATGTGAGGCTCACGGGGGTCATGCATAAATAGACATTCCTGCTGAACTGCGTATGCAATATCTGGCCGAGTAAAAGTGAGGTACTGAAGAGCACCTGCTAGGCTTCTATATAGAGTGAGATCGGAAAATGCTGGGCCAGAGGTGGCACTAAGCTTGGAATCGGTGTCGACTGGAGTAGCCACTGGATTACATTTTGTCATGGAAGCACGCGCGATGATGTCCTTGCATATATTGACTGAGACAAAAATAATCCTGAGGATGAACGAGTAACCGTGATGCCTAGAAAATGATGTAGCGGACCAAGGTCAGACATAGCAAACTCTCTCTTCATCAGATCAATGAAGCGGCATAGGAGAGCATCAGTAGAGGCAGTGAAAATAATGTCATCAACATATAAAAGTAAGTACGCCGTTTCGGATCCTGATTGATAAACAAAAAGTAAGGGATCACATACACTACCGCGGAAACCACAACTTGTGATAAATTTGGAAAATTTCTGAAACCACGCCCGTGGAGCCTGCTTGAGGCCATAGAGTGATCTACGTAATCTACATACGTAATCCGGGTGATCAGGGTCAACAAATCCTGGAGGCTGATGCATATGTACTGTCTCGGTTAGATCACCATGAAGAAAAGCATTCTTGACATCTAGTTGATGTATAGGCCAAGATCGTGATGTAGCAATAGTGAGAATAGTACGAATAGTAGCAGGTTTAACAACCGGACTAAACGTTTCAAAATAGTCAACTCCAACTTGCTCAGATTTGCCATTGGCAACAAGACGAGCCTTGTGTCGCTGTAAGGATCCATCAGCGTTATATTTATGACGAAACATCCACATGGAACGAATAACATGAGCATCACGTGGTCGTGATACAAGTTCCCAAGTATTAGTTTTCAACATAGCATTGTACTCGTCATTCATGGCAGCATTCCAGTTTATGTCCCTAAGAGCATGCAAGTGAGAACGAGGAAGATGAGAGATATGATGAAGGGTTTGGACATGAAAGTTAAGACGATTTATAGGGCGGAAAATGCCACGAGAGGCACGAGTGGTAGGTCGAGAAGGAGCTGTATGTATGGGAGGAGGCGAAGGAGCTGTGGCTGAGGGTGACACTGTAGTGGGAGTGGCAGTTGGATTTGAGGGAGTGGAATGATTTTCTGTAGAAGGGAGAGTGGAAGCAGGAGGTGGCATGGTTCTGTGGATGGAAGTAGTGAGAGTGGTAGTGGGAGACAGTGGGTACGGTGCAGTAGGTGAGGAAGAATGTGGTCGGTGGGCTGTAATGGGAGTGGTAGTTGGTTTGGAGGGAGGGGGGCGAATTTCTGTAGAAGGGAGAGCGGAAGCAGGAGGTGGCAGTGTTCTGTTCAGTGACGTAGTGGGAGTGGGAGTGGGGAAAGGAATATTGGAAGCAGGAGGTGGTAGGGTTCTGTAGGTGGCAGGGTACTGTGCAGAACGTTTCTGTAGTGGGATGTAGAGATATTAGGAACATGAGACAGTGGGGAAGGTGAAGAGGTGGAAGTTGGACGGTCGTTGGTGGGGCAGGTGGGGAAATTGTTAAGACGCCGGTGAGGTGGTGTGTATGGATGTGGAGTGGGTGCGGAAGAGGTGACAGTAGGATTGGTAGGAGGAAGATTGTAGGAAATGTAGGGGGAATGAAAGGGAGAAAAAGAGGATTCATTTTCGGATAAGGGTGTTGGAGGATCGGTGAAAGGAAAAACAAACTCCTCAAAAGTCACATGAATGGAAATGATAATCTTGTTTGTGGTAAGATAAAGGCAGTGATATCCACGGTGGTTGGGAGGAAAACCAAGGAAGACACATTTAGTGGAGCGGGGGCAAGTTTGTGAGGAGTTGTGGAGGAGATATTAGGGTAGAAAAGACAATTAAAAGTACGAAGATGGTCATATGTTGGTTGGCGTTGATAGAGAATAGACACGGTAGAGGAAAAATTTAGGATTTTTGTGGGAAGAATATTATGAAGATAAACATCCATAAGTAGAGAATAGACCCAAAATTTTGGTGGAACAGAAGCATGGGACATAAGGGTGCGGGTGATATCATTGACACGGCGTATCATACGTTCTTCCTTGCCATTTTGAGAGGAAGTTTGGGGGCAAGAGAAGCGAAAAACTAGACCATTTTTACGAGAAAAATTGTGAAAAGAAGAGCCGTCAAATTCACGTCCCATGTCGCGTTGAAAACTTTTAATTTGACGCTCAAATTGGGTTTGAACAAGAGAACGAAATTCCAAAAACTTGTCATAGACTTGGGATTTAAATTTTAAAAGATAAAACCAAAGATAGTTGGTGAAATCATCTAGTAAGATAAGATAATAGCGAAAACCGGTATCACCATGTAATGGAGAGGTCCATAAATCACTCTGAATGATATCAAATGGAGCAAAAATATTGGAATTTGATTCATTAAAAGGTAATCGAACATGTTTACTAACTTGACATGAATGACAAAGTTTAGAATGTTGATTCTTATTACAATGAATAGAATTAATGGTACGAAGAACATCTAAAACAGCCTTGCCGGGATGGCCAAGACGACTATGCTAAATATCTGGAGAACAAACAACAAGAGATATGGGGGAAGACTGGGACGATTTTTGAGATGGCACGGTAGAGTTGGTGATAGGTAGAGCTCCCCGGTACTATTGCACCTAAGGATAATCCTCCTCGAACTCAGATCTTTCACAGAAAAACCAGACGGATCAAACTCAACATACACATGATTATCAGTGGTGAACTTACGAAGAGAAACTAAGTTTTTGATAATATCGGGAACAACAAGAGTATTTTTGAGTTGAATGGTACCACTAGCAGTAACCGGAATGCTATTGCCATTGCCAACTAAGATAGACCGTACAGTACTAGAATTGGAAACGTTATGTAAAATACCTGAATCAGCACTGAGATGCGAGGTAGCACCAGTATCCATATAGAAAGCATCATGGGGTTGTTGTAGATGCATAGAACTATATGCTTCAGCAATGTCTGTGAGCTTCAGTAGTTCCGTCGCCATTGATTTTAATGGTTTAGAGAAAATAGGATCGTAGGGGGCTGATACCATCTTGGATTTGATGATAATTCCCCTTCTGGAGAAATGTTCTCCAGGGACCAATATATATGAAAACCTTAATAATATCTTTTGTCATTACAACCAAAGTAAAGGAAGATAATCTCCTAAAGTTAAATAAGGTAACAGGATAATATAAAGTCTATTTTTAGTCTATTAATACATATAAAAACCTTAATAATATCTTTTGTCATTACAACCAAAACCATAAAATAGTCCCACATAGCTAACTCCTTAGCCTAGACTAGATCTTAGTATATAAGGTGGTGAGCCACTCCACTCATTGCCAATTGGTTTTGAGTTGGAAGCCCACACACTTCAAACATGGTATCAGAGTTAGACCCGTATGAGAGTGGAATGAGAAGTAGACCCAAAGGGCTGCCCGTCCACCCGTACAGAGGTTCACGTTGTAGTGGCTCTTAATCTCCTCCGCCCTACACGTGGAGGGGAAGCATGTTGGAGAAATTATAAAATAGTCTCACATAGCTAACTCCTTAGTCTAGACTAGATCTTAGTATATAAGGTGGTGAGCCACTCCACTCATTGCAAATTAGTTTTGAGTTGGAAGCCCACGCACTTCAAACAATTAAGTTGGATCTTTAAACTAGAATTTGTTTATTTCTTAAAAATTTCGGGTTCAACGGAAAGTACAGACTGTTACAACTTGGCCAAGCAAAAACATGACGATGAGCCAAAGAAATGGATTCAGTAGAAAGATGAAAGAGGGTCATCGTCATGGGTATGACCTCGCCAAGCAAAAACAAGATGACCCAAAGAATTTCCATGTGTATTAATCTCGTGTGCTAAGACAAGGGTATAAATTAATCGCATAGGCCATAGACAATTCAATCCACATTCGAATTTCTATATTTTCAGACTCTCCGTTCATTTTATGATTTCGAATTCCAAATCTCTATCATTATATCATCAACCACACAAGAGTGTAATTGTATAAAGACATCAAAAACCATTTTCCGCAGTGATTTTAAAGTATATTGTTGGATATCTAAAAAAAACAAACAAAAAAACAGTGATATAAATCACAATGACAGCTTAGGAAAAACAATTGAACACTAGCTAATATACACTCATGAATAGGAAACATTATAGTTCAAAGAAATGGAAGTTTGTTGACCAGGGAACATCAAACCATTTCCTGCATGAACAACCAAACCCAGAACTCTCCATGAAAAGAGCTAACAAAAACCATAAATTGCTACTGATACATCATACTCCTGCCAAGCCCACAATTGTCCTCCCTGAATCTTGTATTTACATCATCTTCCCTTCGACTCTTTGCTCTCAACAAGTTCTATAAACGAACATGACTACATCGTAGACCCATTTCTGCATAATTCCTGACCAGACAGGTTCAACTTTGTCAGGTCATGCACAAATATAGCTCCAGTATTCCAAATCTCTTCAAACCCAAATGTTTACCCAAAATATCCAAAGATGTGGAAAAAGAAAATAAAATGACTACAAAGTAAGTTAAACTGAATACATTTCAGGATTCTCAAACATACCATCAAAAATCAAACAGATCATTCGAGAACTACCGAATTTACTAGTCTTTTTGTTGAACACCATCCCTAGCCAAGATAATGCAAGACTTCAGGGGATATCTTGAGAAGGTACACTAACCACCTACTGTTTACTGACAAGCCCATAAAGCACAAATTCTGTGATCACAAAAAACCAGATATGATAATACATATTTTCACTCGACTTTCATGTGCAGAGCTTATAAACCTTATACGAATAACCATTTAAATCATCCTTCACTAGCACCCCATGCATTGCCACAGTAAAACCGAATTTCAACAGCATTGTCTGCACAACAAAGTTAAAGAAAACCATTGTTTGGAATCAATTTTGAGAACTAATTAAGTACATTATAAACCATGTAAACTCAATGTTGTGTGGTTTGGAATACTGATGGAGTGCACGAGATTGCATTGCGTTATCATGAAGAAAGGGAATGCCGAGCACGTGGTCGTAACTAGTTTTGGTTATCTGGTCTAAGTTTGGTTAGTTTTGAGTTTATTTTAGTTAGTGAATAAGGAATATATACTGGCTTTATGTCACGATAAATATTCTCTTTATTAGAGAAGATTTTTAGCTTTCACGATAAATATTCTCTTTATTCGAGAAGATTTTTAGCTTTATTTTCTAAGTTTTGAGTTAAAACTGTGAAGTCTATATAAAGGCTGCGTCAATTATTCTTGGGTCGGAGATTTAGAGAGAAAAGAAAACACTTCCACTTGAGAAGTTTTGATAAATATGTGTGTTTCTATCGATCCTATACTAACATTCTACACTAGCAGAATATGGGTATCGATCCTTCCAACATAGTTCGTGGTAGAGTTCAGGGCGGTCCTCCCGAAGCTTTGGTTGATGAGGTGATGGAGAGAACTAGGTATGATGAACTCTCACGCGCGGTTGAGCTGCTCGCCGGTCAAGTAGCTACGTTGCTGCAATGACATGAGCGCCGTCGGCTTCCTACTGATGAATCAGATATCGAGCGAACCGATGATGATGAAGTTGAAAACCCATTTGCTAATCGTGAACGGGGAACTTGCATCATGAACGTGACTCTAGAAGGTGGGAATCTGCATTCCGTTTGGAGATACTTGAGTTTCATGGTAGTGGATTGACGCCGGAAGATTGCATCGACTGGTTTTCTACCGTGGAAGAAGTGCTTGAGTTTAAGAGGGTACCAGCTGCTAGTGTGGTTCCTCTTGTTACTACCCGCTTTCGAGGAAGGGATGCTGTTTGGTGGCATTTTACCTTTTAAGTACACTCGAGAGTTATATATTCGTCTTCAAAATCTTCGTCAAGGTTCTCGTTCGGTTGACGAATATACGAAGAAATTTTATGATTTTACTAGATCGGGTATTATGGAGCCTCAAGAACAACTTGTCTATCGCTATATAGGAGGTTTACGCCAAATCTTTCAAGACACTATAAACTTGTTTGATTATTTTTCTGTTTCTGAAGTCCATCAGCGTGCGTTGTGCTTGGAAAAACAATGGACCCGTCATAATGTTACGTCTGCTGTTAGTCACCCTCATATGGTCCCGTTACAGAATGCTGCTAACTCATGTTATCGTGGTGGAGAGTCTGGTCATTTTGAGAAGGATTGTCGCAAAGTTGGCAGGCCTGGCAAGTCCTTACTAGTGGATAATGATGCAAAGGATGAATCTATCGCTGACACTAAAGAGAAAACGGATGTACCACAAGAAGTATTTTTGCCTGGAGATCAAGGTGAGTGTTTAATGGTTCTCCTTCGTTCATTTTTGACTCCAAAAAATGATGAGCCATGGCTGCGAAAGAATATTTTTCAGACGACCTTTACCATTGGTGGAAAGATTTGTCGTATGATAATTGATTCGGGTAGTTGTGAGAATGTGGTGTCGGAAGAAGCCGTCCGTAAGTTGAAGCTACAAACTGAAAAGCACCCTCATCCGTACTCTCTTCATTTGCTTAGTAAAGGTTCGGAGGTAATGGTATCTAAACGTTGTCTTGTGAGATTTTTCATTGGCTCTTTGTACCATGATAGTGTTTGGTGTGATGTTGTCGTAATGGATGTTTGTCATCTACTACTGGGAAGACCATGGCAGTATGATAGAGAAGTAGAGCATGATGGTAAGAAGAATTCTTATTCGTTTACATTTGATTCCACACGCATTACACTGGTCCCAACAAAAGAGCCGTTTTCGGCAACTTCCTCTGTTGTTGCTTCTAATATGCTGGTGGGACATAATTATGAGACAAAAATGATGAATATTGGTTCATATACTAAACAACCGGATCAACAAGTGTTTCCGTCTATGCATGTCTTGCAGCCGATGCATATTACTGTCGAAACATTAATTCAGAAACCCCAAGGAACTCATATTGCTACTGGGCAGAACTTGTTTGCATCTTCCACTAAGTACAAGTTAGATGTGGATGTGTTGGTGATTTTGTTTTCACAGTGGTTACTAAAGATGATTTTTGCAAGATTGTCCCTCTGGAAGTCATTGAAGCAATCCACTAATGCTTTCCGTTTGAATCTCCCAAGTCATATTCAAGCTGCAGATGTATTTCATGTTGGTCACCTTCTTCCTTATGAAGACTCGCTTGACGACCCGCCTAATTTGAGGGAGAATTTCCTCCTTTCACAGGAGAATGATGTAGTGTACGAGATTGCATTGTGTTACCAAAAGGGAACGCCGAGCACGTGGTCGTAACTAGTTTTGGTTATTTGGTCTAAGTTTGGTTAGTTTTGAGTTTATTTTAGTTAGTGAATAAGGAATATATCCTGGCTTTATGTCACGATAGATATTCTCTTTATTAGAGAAGATTTTTAGCTTTATTTTCTAAGTTTTGAGTTAAAACTGTGAAGTCTATATAAAGGCTGCGTCAATTATTCTTGGGTCCGAGATTTAGAGAGAAAAGAAAACACTTTCACTTAAGAAGTTTTGATAAATATGTGTGTTTCTATCGATCGTATACTAACATCCTACACCAAATACCAAATTCTGCTGTTTTTTTTAAAAAAAAATGGATTATTATGCCTCCACAAAATTCCCCACATCTGCCGTAACCAATGAGTAAAAAACCACTAAAAATATAAGCATGACAACCAACATGAAATTCAGGTGCAGTAGTTTTGATTGATATGTTTATTGAATGAAAAATTAACAAAGGATACACATTGAAAATTACCTTGGAGTTATCAGTGGGAAAATCCCCCTGAAATCATTTCTGAAAACGCCGGGTCTAACAACCATATCCAACAATTCGTTTGGAAATATGAGAGGACTTACTCCAATACACTTTCTAGAGAATCAACTAGACAGTCATACTCAATGTAGAATAAAGTATATCAAAGAGTTTAATATCTCTGTTTCACAATGTTATCAGCAAATCAAAACTCTAGTTCCAGTCTCTTGCTTCATATGACGCTAATTTTCTGTTGCTTTTGGATTTGTTGTATTGATGTGATGCATAGCGTTTAAGTTATATAGTCTTCAATTCGTATACTTACTACCATGTGCAATATTTCACTCTTACAGGGTAACCATGTGATGCATGGCGTTTAATAATCTTCGCAAGTACGTGGAGTTACTGTCACATTATTATTCTTCTCTTATTTTTTCTTAATTTTTCCCTGTTCTGTTTGTTGCTTTTTTTTTTACCTTTAAAAGTATTGGGACACGAGAAATAACAATTCATAGTAATGGACTAATGGAGTTGATATCATTTGTAATGGCAGGAAATGACGAGAAGGAGGACACGTAGTAAACCAAAATCGTTACGGTCTTTCCATAATAGGGACGGACGGCCGCTTCTCATACTAATACGAATGGCTTTGGTATTGTGTGTTGATTTTAATCTTTTCATTTTAGTGGTACTGTTAGTGATTGGCCATGGGAGGGTTAGAATTGAGTGTCCAAATAATGTTATCTAGATTACAAGTTGGGAGCACCGATGATATACGGGAACTGGCAAAGTGGGAAGATCATGAGGAGGTCTAATGGTGAACCGAAGAGAACCTATAATATTGATTGGTTCACTTAGATCTATAAAATGCTAATGTATGTTTGACAAAATTCTCTACACACTGTAATACATTAATTGCATCATTGTATCAAAATGTTCAATGGTTTCAATATAGTGAATCAAATAAACTTGCATATGAGTGAGGGGCTCGATGTCCGAGAAGATGAAAATGACATTCTTATGAAAGTCATGACAAAAAGTAATTCATGTCACTACTGTTAATCTGCCTGACTTAGTTTTTTTTGTTTTATTTAATTTGCCTATTTTTGGTTCTTTTGTTTTTTAAGTTTTCATGATTTGAATTTTGCATCCCATAAAAATCACAGGCTCCAAAACTTACTCTCTCTCTCTACAAAATAGTTATGCCCGTGCGCAACAACTAGTAGTGTATAAAAAAAAGGCCGGTCATGCATAGGGTAAGTGTTAGCCGTTAAATCAAACGCATTTATGATCTAAGCGGGAAGAACTGTGCCCCTTATGTAGCAAAGTTTCGTCCCACTTCGCTCATCTTCCCTTCTTGCCGCCGTCTCTCTCTAATGAAACAAAGGAACCCTAAAAGAATCAACAAACAGCAGCCAACATATTAGACCTAGATCTCTCTTCATCACAACCAATTCATGGCTGCCGGGTTTTTTTTTTTTTTTGTTGATCGTGAAAGAGGGAGTATATTGAAGAAATAAGAATTATTACAGTCAAGCCAAAAACTAAAAATTACAGAGATACGACTTCCAACTGGAAGAGTAACGTATTAAATGAGATGGCCCAAATTAAAAAACTCTTACAAACTGCAAGAATAGGAAGCCCATGAGATACAACCTCTTCAAAGCCTAAAAGCCATTAAATGACATAGGGAGTTGCCCTAGATATCCCAGATAAAACCCTAACTAGACACCAATGCAAACCGTCCGGTTGATTTTGTGATTAACTACCATCATAAATCGGCACCTTTGACGATTAAGAACTGATGATGGGAATCCTAATCATCAGTAACCAACACCTTTGTTGGTTAATAACTGAGGATTTATAGGATAGATGTCTCAGAAACCAACATCTTTGTTGATTTAGAACTGAAATTGTATGAGATGGGTGTTTGCTTTTTGAATTGATGAAAATTACAGAGGATTTCACTGATTGTAGAGGAAAGGTAAAGATGTGGTATGTGAATATACCACCACAAACTAAGATGAGGTGAGATTAGTAGAGGGAGAAAAAGGGATCTACATCTTCAATCCTGGATGGGAGTTGAAGTGAGAGATGACCAAACGATTCACATGGTAACAGATGAACAAAGGATTTACATGATAACAGATAAACAAATGATGATTTCCTTGCTCCGAGCAAGACGAGGAGGCTGTGATAAACATCATGGCTGCCGATTACAACATCTTCAACGACAACAACAATATATGGCACGCACACTATGATTTCTCCAAATAACTAAAAATATACTCCATCTTGTGTTAGCACCTCCTTTTGATCTACCGTTCTTTTCTCGTTTATCTTATTCTCTCTTGTAATAACAAAAGAGACATTAGGGTGAGGGATTGAATTTAAATCCAAGTTTGAAATGGTTGAGCTTTCTTGAAGTGTCACAGAAATACTATAATGGAGGAGGTAAGTTGAGGATGAGACAAGCTATGTTGACGTCGACGAGGTGTTTGTATAATTGCTAATGATTATATGATTACTAAGATTAGTTTTAATTTTATCATTGTAATTACTAAAATCAGTTCTTTCGGGTTTGCTATCACTGTAGTTTAGTTGTTTAGAGATCTGGTATTTCTGGGTTATCTAAAAGGTCAGGTGGATATGGATGATTGTTTATCCCTTTGTCTCACTTGAATTCCCTGGATTGAAGATGTTGTCCCATTTCCACCCTGCCAATCTCACCTCATCTTAGTTCCCATCTTACTACTTCATCAGTGAAATCTTTAGCTAATTTTCATTTATCAAAGCGGGTAAAATCACAAATATCCATTAACCACTTCCTTATACACCCCACCTCACATCTCTTACACTAATCTCATACATCCCCTTAAACTCATCTCTTTCAGTTCTTAATCAGCAATGGTTCTAGTTTCTGTTGATCACAAGTGGCGGCTGTGCTGCAATGTTTCGGGGTGGTGCAATGGTTGAATTGCGGCTTTGGAAAACATAAATAAATAGATAATGTTAAATAGGGTTTTCACTGTCTTGGGCCCTCTATCTTAATGGGCTTTTTGTAATGGGTTTCTTCATAACGATTTTTTTTTTGGGACTACTCAAAAAGAGCGGGGGACTACTAAGTGATAGGAACATCTACCCTACATTTTAAGGGGTGTCCTAAAAGATTAGTGAAGACTAATCTGCCCTCACCCTAATTAAAATTATAACTAATCCTAATAACCCACTAATCTAACCACTACCCCACTAATCCAACCCACTAATTAAAACCTAAATAACCCAACTAATTAAAATCACTTTAAAACCAAAACTTTTCTTATTCTCTTCTTCTTCTTCTTCTTCTTTTCTTCTTCTTCGTATACATCGACATTAATCTCGATTCAAAAAAAATTCATCGTCGATTAATCAATCGTTTATGAACAATGCGTAGTAAGCAAACTCCAAGAGTTCCAGGATCAAGTCCGGGACTCGCAAAAATATCGAATCTTCCAAATCAAATTCAAATTGATAGACTACTTGAAGCAAATTTGAGAGACCAAATCAAGCATCCAACAGGAAAAAAGAAGTCTGATTCGAGTCAAATGCAAATCCGCGGGTAATTTTCTTCATACATATTCTTTTTAATTCGTTATTTGTTGAAGAAATCGATTAGAAATCATGAAAACTCATTAAAAATGGTAGTTACAGTAGACATTTCGGCTAGGAGATTTTGGTCAAACCCTAGATTTTCTAATCGAACTTCCAAAAATAAGAACAGTTCGGTTAAGTAGACTAATATCTGGTGACCGAACTACATAGTTCGTTGAGTTCGCTGAAAAAACTTTCGTTACCGAACTCAGTTTTTCTTTTGAAAGAATGAGTTCGGTTTTGTCGATAAATTTTTTTGCTAACCGAACTATTGAAATATGTAGTTCGGTTACGTCTCTATTTTTATCAGGTCATCGATCCTGTGAAATATGTAGTTCGGTTACCTCACAATTTTTATCAGGTAACCGAACTATAGTCTATTAACTCCAAATGTGGTGTTTACTTCATTCTTTAGTTCAGTTTGATTTGATAACACAATATTCTATTTTGTTTAGCTAATACTTTGGTTTTCGTTAATTAGGAACAAAGGAAAAAGATCTAATCCACACCAAACATGGAGGGTGCTCGTTACCGGAAGTCAAGCAAGAGAATGTTCGTAATGTAATCCAAAATTTCAATGAAGAAGTGATGGATACAATTGAGCATGTTGTTGAAGAAGAAAAAGACGATGAAGAAGAGCAAGTAAATGAAGATCATGGAAATCATGAGGATCAATATTTAGTGAGTGAAGAGGAACAAGAAGATGACTCTGAAGAAGAGGAAGAGGAAGAGTCCGAAGAAGGAGAATAAATAAAGAAAGAGCCCGAAGAAGGACAAGAGGAAGACGATAAAGACGATGAAGAGGATGAAGAGGGTGATGACTCTGAAGAAGAGGAAGAGGCTAAAGAACAAGAAATTGTTCATGTTAAAGAGAAGAAGAAGCCAAAGCCGCCTAGTCCTAGATATGCACACATTCCTCCTGCTAATTTCTGTTTGTCACCCAAGAACCCAACTTGTGGTACTCCACAGGACAGATGGGCAACATTGTTTGTCTACCAACACTCATGGGATGCGAAGATTTATGCGACTAAGGTATAAGGTATTGTTAACATACTAGACAAGTCATTTTTTTTTGGACATGTGTTTCGTTAGTTCTTTCGTTAAGTATTAATAGAGTTTTTTTTTTCTTTTTTTTTTATGTAGGATCATAATGATGCAGTTCGTCTTATTCGTCGTCAAAAGGAATCTTCATGGGATATTAAATATGAGTGTGCCGAGTTTGTTGAGGAGGTGAAAAAATGTGTGTTATGGAGGGCCATTAAATTATCACATGAGCAGTTTGACACTGTTAGGGCATCTGCATTTCTTGAGAGACATTATCCGGAGACAGCCACCATGCATCTTCCATTTGGCAAGATGGCAATTAATCCCGATGATTGCATGAGAATCACCGGCCTACCAGTGGAAGATCGATGTCTTCGAGAAGGCTACAACCCCTCGATGAGTTATGAAGATCTTGATGCATTGGCTCTAAAGTGTCTAGGATGGGATGCAAGAAAGACCCGATGTGAGTTTAGACGTTTTATGAAGGATCCTAAAAAAGGCGATGAGTATAATCCCTATGAAGAAAATGGAGCCTTGAAGAAGATGAACAAGAAGTTCAAGTTGGTAAAGTTGAAGGAATCATTTGAAAAGACAAAACATAAGGTAAAGAATGGAAGGTTGGTGATGGATGAGGAGACGCTTAAGCACCATGTCACTGCTTATTGGTTATATCAGCTAGGAGCCGTTATTTTCCCCCACACTTCTGGAAATAGGGTGGATGCACATTATCTACAGCTTTTGGAGAACCTCGATGAGGTCAAAGAATACTCTTGGGCCACTGGGGTGGTTGCATTTCTTCAAACAAAGCTTAACAAAGGGTCGAGGATTAAGAAAACTCAAATTGGAGGCTACCTAACTCTTCAGGTGACCTTCTACATTATTAATTAGCAAATTATTATGTAAGATTTTGTGCTTCCAATTCAATTTTCATCTATGTGGTTAATATTTTTGTTTTTTCTCATAGGTTTGGATCTACGACCACTTCCCTTCTTTGGTATTGACTATTGAGAAGACCTCTTATCCATATGGTGATCCTACAGCAGGACCGTGGGTGTTCTTGGACAACCATAAGAAGTCTAAAGAAGAGAAGTTGACTGCGTTGAGGGAGAAATTGGATTATCTCACGGTAAAAGATGTTGTATTTCACCCATACGTCGTACCCGATCATATAAATGTACAGGAAATTGATGTGCATGATTACTCTTTGGCCTCAGGATACTATGGACCGATTTGGTATACTAACGACTACTCAATGTATAATCCACGGAGAACACTACGAAAACTCTTGTGTCCAAATGGTGCTCGAAGTGGAGAATGAAAATTTCAAGTTGATAGTTCAAGGAACACAGAACACCGAAAAGTATTTTATCCCAAAACATGAGCCAACTCCTACGCTAGAATATTGGAATGAACTTAACCAGCACTACTTACCTTTAGGTGATTGTGTGCCTTTAGAGGATGATGTAAATGCATGTGACAAATATTATATGGAGTGGTATAAAGGTATTAGTCATCCAATTTTTGATAAATAGAGAACAACAAGCTCGTATTGATAAGGCGAAGGCAAAGGCAAAGGAGAGGGAAGCTAAGAGAGCTCAGCAGGAGATCCCTATTTGTGGAGAAGAAGCAAAAAGGTTATGGGATAATGTGGTAAGAAAATGTCTTCTCTTACACTTTTGGGTTGTTTAAAAGTATTGAAAATATATTTACTTGTGCTTAAAATTGTAATCAGGTGAAGAAGGGTACGAAATTGTTGAAGAAATGGATGACTAAAATCCGTAGTGGAGAGCCGATGTCGACCAAGGAAAAAACCGACTACTACGGCTAGTGGGAGGGTCTTATAACTAAAAGAATGGTGGATCCAAGTCAGTCTAAGAAATTGAAGAGGGGTCGACAACAAGGAGAAGGTTCAAGTCGCTCCGCTCGTACCAAGGTGGAGGAAACCGGTGGAGGAGATGAAACCCCAAGTGATGAGGAAGTTTAACCTGAAACGTGTGGTAAAAAAGGAAGTAAAAGGGTTCGTCGTAGTGGTCGTTAGTGATTTCGTATGGTTTTTGTTTCAAAAAAAGCTTAGTTATAGATTTCCTATGGTTTTATTTCGTATGTTTGTGTGTTTTAAACAATTAGTTATGGATTTCGTAGTTTGGTATATGTACGTATAACACTTTTATATTTGTTTTAGAACCTTGTTTGTGTTTTCAATTCTATGTTTTTTTAGAACATTGTTTTATAAAGATGAAATTTTGGCTGCAGAGAATATTTCGGCAACCTGAAATTTTTTGTCAGATAACGGAACTTGAAGTTCGGTAACCTATGACAAATTTTAGATCACCGAACTATGTTTTCGGCGACCTGCTAAATGTTACCAGGTTTTCGAAGTTGGTTTTCGGCTACCTCGCAACATTTTATAAGGTTACCGAACTATTCTGTAGGCTGAAGCACTAAGCCTTCAGGCATAAAGGTTAAAGAGACTAGTTCAGTTAGCCAGCAATATTTTATGACGTTGTCGAACTATTCTCTGGAGACTCAAATTTTCGCTTTTCCAACTTTTCTCTTGATGCAGAAATCACAGAACTCCACTCTTATGTTTGTTTTAGAGTGGTTTGTGTATCATATATATGTTCAGTTTGTGTCTGAGCCTTCAAATAAAAGTTCGGTTACCTCATTTTTTACCATGTAACCGAACTTTGTAGTTCGGTTAGGAAAGGATAATATGTGAGGTTGCGAACTATTCTCTGGAAACTCAAAATTTTTCTTTTCCACAAGTTGGAAAAGTCATTCTCTTGATGCAGAAATTACATAGCTCCACTCTTAGGTTTGTTTTATAATGGTTTGTGTATCATATATATGTTCAGCTTGTGTATGAGCCTTCAAATAAAAGTTCGGTATCCTCGTTTTTTACCATGTAACCGAACTTTGCAGTTCGGTTTGGTCGCAAACTTTCTTTGCTAACCGAACTTATAATTTTGAAATTAGAATATACTTTATCTGATACAAATATCAAGTAATGGCTATTTTTATAGCCGTTATACACCTCAGTGGTATATATATTTGTGTCTCATAGTTAACATTTGTTTCAAAATCTCCTAAAAATGGCATCTACTAGTCCTAAATCTACTCTAGATGAAGATATTTCTCTTTGCAGAAACTACATACTATACTATCCAAAGAGGGGTGAAGAACGAAGAATGAACGGTATTATGAGTCAAAGTTATTGGGGGAAAATTCATGAGAAATTCTGCTCCAACACAACAAACTCTCATAACCGTGATCATATAGCTTTATTAATTCGATTTGGAAAGATTAGAGATAGAGTTGTGGAATTTATGGCTTTATTTCGTATTGTAAGGCGGTATCTACTTAGGGGTGAAACGTTCGAAAAAATCATTTTAACATCAAAAAATGAATGGAGAAGATGGAAGAGAAAGAATTTCAAATATGAAGATCATTTCCGCATCCTTAAAGACTTTTCCATAACGCGTTTCAGATATTAAATGTTATGTAATTTTATTTCGGAAATGTCCTGTAATAGTTCGTCAATGTCCTGTTATTTCATTTCCTAACCGAACTTCTATCCTGTAATAGTTCGTCAATGTCCTGAAATAGAAGTTCCTAACCGATTAACTAAATATGAGACATACCTGAGTACCCATATCTTCATCTTCGGGTTGTGGCTGATAAAATCCATCATTTGGTTCCTTAGCTTGAGTTTGGGGCAAAAAAATTTCATCATCTAACAAATAAATCATATCTGAATCATTAGAAATATTGTCAAATACACTAGGAGGTGAAGGGGGTTCTGATTCCGAGGATGAGGTATCATCACATGAATCACCCATATCATAATTACTAAACTCAAAGAAAGATTTTTTGGGTTCACCCATCTTCTTCTTCCTATTTTCTTCTTCTTCCTCTTCTCCCTCAACAATAATGTTTATAAGAAAACAATCCTATTAATAACTCACTAATCACTAATCAGTGATTAATCATTACACTAACACTAATTAATCATCACACTAACTAATTTAATTACCAAGGGTAAAGTTGTTATTAAAAAAAAATAGATAAGGGGTGACTCAATATTAATTCAAACATCCACCCCAAAAACTTAAGAGTAGTCCCCCCCCCCCCCCATTTTTTGAGTAGTCCCCAAAAAACGGTTCTTTCTTCGGCTTCGATAAGAAGGTTTCGTCTCTTGTGTTTTTGGGCTTTTCTTCACTCCTTACTCTCGGGTGAAACCTTGAGAGTATCCCCTTTAATTTTATTTTTCTATTTGCTTGTAAAAATATCATATTTCTCTAATATAATCTCTCTTTTCACGGTCAAAAAGAAATAAAATTAGTTTTAATGTTTGTATCTTGTATCTTTATCTTCAGTTCTTGATATTTATCAGGACAATATGGTGAAGAATCTGAGCCAACGAATAGATGCACAACTTGTTATGTTGTTGATTGGAGAAGTATGATTCAAAGAGGAGGGTTCAACAACTAGTCAAGGAAGCAAAAGAAGTAAATATTAGGAAATAGGGCTATACTTAGCCTAGAGTTATATTTGGTGATTAGAATACGTGTGGCTCAATTCTGTGACTTGAGACCCAAGTGTGGTCTGTGTATAAATATCTTTGCGATTGAATGAGAAAAGTAAGACCTAACCAAAACTTTACATGGCATCGAGCCTAGTTAAAATCCTAAAAATCAAATTTTCATTAAACAGAGATGGTAGAAGGAACGTCAAAATATGTAGAAAAAGGAGACAAAGGAAAAGATTTGGAACATGATTCATCGAATAAAAATTCGGTGTATCATCTGGGATCGAGTGATGGTCCTGGTATTTTTATTACCCCGATTGTGTTAAGAGGAACTAACTATGATGAATGCGCTAGATCTATTAGAAGATCACTAATAGCCAAGCGTAAGTTTGGTTTTGTTGATGGCACAATAAAAGAACCTACAGATCCTGAACAGTTGGAGGAATGGATTGCAGTTCAGTCAAACATTGTTTCATGGATTAACAACACCCTGGATTCTTCCATACGATCAACACTGAGGGATTATGATGATGTTGCTCTTCTATGGACACACTTTCGGAAGCGATTTTGTGTGGTAAGTGGTACAAGAATCTGTCAAATAAAATTGTCTTTGAGTGAATGTAAACAAGGTAAATCTGAAAGTGTAGCTGTTTATTTTGGGAGATTAAACAAACTGTGGGATGAACTGGTGACATATATGAAGATACCACAATGCAAGTGAGGTCATTGCACCTGTGATATTGCAAGTTAGGTGACTGCTTTGAGATAAGAAGATTATCTTCATTACTTTTTGATTGGTTTGGATAGTGTGTATGGGTCATTGTGTGAACAGTTATTGGCGAGAGATCCACTCTCATCGATCGATGCAGCATACCAAACTATAGTGAATTCAGAACGTCTGAGAATAGGTGATGTAGTTTTGTCGAAAGAAGTACAAGACAATGTTATGGCATTTAAAGTTCAACCTGATCAGCGTCCGACCACCAACACATATGATCCTGCCAAGTACTGTAAACACTGTAATAGAGAAGGACACTCGGATGAGGGTTGTTATCAATTAATTAGCTATCCTTAATGGGGGGAGACAGACCTCGTGGTGGAAAAGGCTATGGCATAGGAGGCAGGATAGGTGGTAGAGGTCGAGGTGGTTCAACATATCGTAGAGGAGGTAGATGACATGGAAGAAGCAACCCAGTGCGTGCATATAACCTGAATATACCAGCGACACAACAGTCAGGTGGTGTGGCGTCAACAGCATATGGAACAGGTTTGGTTGGAGTGACAGCAACACAACTCCAGTAGGTGCTTGAGTTTTTAAACTCAAACAAATCAAATTTTCAACTACAAGGTAAGAAGAATAATGTATCCTGGTGTTTGAGGGTGAAAATGGTTTCTGATGATTTCGGTAATTTCGCGTAAGTGGGTGAGAAATGAGTCTAAACCCTAAACAATGTACTGCAAGGGAGTACTTTAGATTCGAGAGATCAATCTGTACAAATTCGGCGTAAAACAAGAAATGGCCGTTCCAGACTTGCTTCGGTCACAAAGTGAAGGAGAAGGGTTGGTTTTGGGGAGGGAAGCGAAGAGAGTGCTGAGACCAGAATAGTTGATTCTGGAAGAGTAGTTGTTTGACTTGTATCAGAAAGTGAAAGCTAATAGATGGGAAAGATAACAAGTTATTTCTGAATGTTGTATGCTCCTGACCAAAACTTGTTATTCGGTGGAAATAGGTAAGACCTATTTATACAAGTCGAAGTGAAACGTACTCTAGTCTCGTAAGAAATGGAAAACAGATGAGTAAATGGGAGGAGGTGGTAACCGGTAACGCCTGGAATTGATGTTTCATAGTGAAGGAAAGCGTTTCACCATTACTCCCCGTATTTACTAACCGCCTCATCCTTATGACACTGTCTTGTAACGGGCGTAGTGTACGCCGCACGCTGTAAACCGCCAAACGAATACCTAATGAGCATCCCCCAGTTTGTGACATGTGTTGATGTCTCGAGTGTTTTTGTGGAAAACATGTAGCATGTTGTTGCTGTTTGACAAGTTGAGATTGGGAGACTTGCTGGCTCGGAGGTGACCTTTGACGGTCGAGATTTTGCATCTTGAGAGGAAGGGTAGCCGTTGATTATTACAACCCATCATTTGGTAGCCAGCGGCATAAAAGCATGGCCGGCATGGCTTTAACATGGTTAGGCATGGCCAGGCTAGGATTTTGACATAGTTTAGACGCGGCAAAAAGACCAGGGTTTGACATTGTTTGGGCGCGACCAAAATTTGGGCTTGGCGTCTATCCAAAGGTGGCCATGCGTTGGCTGGTAACCTTGGACGGCTAAGATATGTATCTTAAATGGAAGGGTGGCCATCGATTGTTGCAACCCTTCGTAACCTTGGACGGCTAAGATATATATTTTAGATGGAAGGGTGGCCATCGATTGTTGCAACCCTTCGTTTTGGCAGCCACCGTCGTGAAGGAAAGGCTGGCATGGTTTTAGCACAGTGGTGCGGTTGGCATGCCTTGTCGCGGAGATGTGGCTGGCACAGTGCGCCATTGTTGGCATGTCTTGATGTAGAGATGTGGCTGGCACGGCATGCCAACCATGTCATTGGCACATGTGGCATGATTGGCATGCCTAGGAGCGGAGAGGTTGCACGGCATGCCATTGGCACATGTGGTGCGGTTGGCATGCTTTGGCGTGGAGGACTTGGACGGTTGAGATCTGCATCTCTAATGGAAGGGTGGCCGTTGATTTTGAGATACTTAAACTACGTACAAAAATAATAATTCCCGTCGTAGTCATAGTCAACTAACTACATGAATATAAGAGGGATACCAAACTACTGATAACCAATAAAATTTAAGTTGTCCTACAAGAGAAAGGATAAGCACCCGAAATTCATAAAATCCACATCATATAAACCCGCCGAATGATTATCAGCACAACAATAACAATAAACTTTCTTTGTGTATATCGTAACTTCACATATACATCACCTGTATAGTAACAGGATAGTCAACTCCTTTATGATAAGTCTCGAACCTTCGACCTCGACATGATCAATCATACAAGGATATAACTATATTCAAAAGGATATGAAATCATTTCATCGAACACAGTAACTTTAAGAAGGATTCGGATTTCCATGACAAACATAGTTGAAACATGTGTTTCATATAAAGGAATAACGATAAATGAAAACAGAGTTTACCCTCTAATTAAACGAATCAGTTGAGTAGCTAAGGTCCCGTTGCTCGAAGAATTCCATTGAACACTAATATAAACACATAAAACAAACTATGAAAGTTTCATCTCAATCTGATGATCACCTAAATAGATAATGAAGGACGGCGTGGCTTCAGAAGATTTTCGTTTTACAGAAAGCAGTCCCAGTATATTCAACATTTTCAGTAGCTAATGTTATCGGATCGTGCTGTAATTTTTACAGTGGCCTTATAACTCAGGTTACTACAACATAATCAAAATTCAACACATTCTAACGGTTGCTAAAAAAGATAAATGCATTACAACATGGATGCTTTCAGTATCAGCACACAGAATTCAGTCACTGTTCTCCCACACTTTGGGGATCCTAAAGTGGTCAGAAATTTATGAAAATTTTATAGCAAGTTACATACACAGTAATAAATAACATATCAAAAATTCAGCTTTTTCCGAAATACGGATTATGAGAAACACTAAGATCACTCGGCTGTTCAATGTTCAAAATCTGTAGAATGCAGTCATAGATTATATGATCTTTGCAGTAGTAAACGTAACCTGATTATCATAAATTTTTTGTGGTATCTCTATAACATAATGATTTAAACATACTAAATTTTTCTATATTCCAACGGCTGGATTCAAGGATATCATTAAAACTCAAACAGAGATTGTAGGATTCACAAAGTTGAATTATAATCAAATCATGCAATATCTCACCAAGAGCTTGTAAAATACAAATTAAGCTAGAAATTAGAGAACCCAATTCATATCTTCATAGAAGAAAATGTTTTCCATTGAAATCCCCAAATTTCATGATGAAACCAAACTTCAAATTTCTAAAATCAAGGCATTTAAGCCTGAAATTGATGTTTCTTACGAATTACCCATTGTCCTTTGCTTGCAAGCCAACTCCATAGTTCAAAAACAACATCATCTTTGATGATTCTTTAACCCTAGTCTCTCCAATCTCTCCACAATTTTGGCTTGAAAGAGATGGATAAAAATTCATTCGAGATAAAGAAGAGAGTAGGGGAAAGGAGAAATTTCATCATCTTCGTACAACTCCCCATGCTAATCCCACAATTTTTTCTAGGATCTCATCTTCTCTAGTTAGTTTTTTTTTTCTTTTTGCGTAAAGAGAAGACTAATACTTCCTGATTTAGGAATGAGAAGAAAACAAGGTTTTTAGATTTTTCTTCACAAAATTTGACACATGTAAAGTGACGTGGAAGGTTGCATGCACAACTATTTTGGCACCTATATATATTATTAAGCCTACCAAATGTTGTATGAAAAAAAACTATTTTTAACCTGGGCACACTTGTAAGATTAAAAATACTCAAACTTAGGTTTCTTTTACACGACCAAATAAAATTCATATGATTTTCAACTCAAATTGGTTGAATTAAACCCTAAAAAAAATTAAGGGCTTTACTGGACTTCTGCTTATGAATGGAGAATTTAACTACCGGGTTAATCAGAGAAAATAGTTTTGAGTGTCACAGGTTCATTATCTTCGAAATGTCTTTGTAATATTCATTTTTTTTCTGGTGTACGCAATTGGCTTAATGCAGGGTAGAAATTGAATTTGAAGATCTTTCGGAGGATGGCAAGATACAAGGATGAGAGAGTAAAGGTGGAAACATTTCATCTCAGGATTCTATAATCGATCTCGACTACTACATTACATGGTATGAGTTAATGGACATGGGTAAGAACATATTAATTAAAAGAGGTACGTCTCTTCTGCCAATGATTGATTGTTTAAAGTCTCTTGTGTGCGCATTTGTGAATTAGTAGTATAGATAATTAATTTGTCTTTTCTATAGTTCATGTACGCCAGACGATACAAGTTTACATTTTCTTAATCGATTATTTCGAATTTTATTATTTTGGGTGACCTGTTTGGTATGACCTAACCTATATCATATTTGTTTATCAAAAGACGCGTCGAAGAACTTTTTGGCTCGCATAGGTCGACATGAAAATTCTTTAGACACTGAAAATTTTTACAATCTTGGAGCTTATGGTTTGGGTTTTTACTGTGGACATAGCCAAGACTGGTAATTTCTTAAAACTTTTCGTTCTGTTTTGTTAGTTGAATTTATTTAGGAGTAGAGATTATCCTATTGTTCCGAGTACTATCCATTTATTTAGGAAAGTTATACTTTTTAAGTCTCTTTCTAATTTTTGTTTGTTCTAATTGACTAGAGATCCTTGGGTTTGGAAATGCTATTTGTACCTAGTTCTGCAATAATGCCTTGGGCAATGCATCATAATTATTGTGTATCAATTGTTTTTTAAGTTGTGTACTGTTACCATGTTGGTTTTTTTAAGGTTGTGTGTTTTTGGTTAACTCAATACCCGCTGAGTAAAATATTAACATTCATAACATGGAATTTCTCTTATAAAGTTAATGCATCTATATTATGTTAGGAATGTATTTGAGTTGCAGGATGTTTTATTTCAAGACTACGTTGCTAATGGGATGATTTCATTTTTGCAGTGGATGTCGGGAAGTTGTTGAGTTTGCGACTTATGCACTTGGGCCAACTAGTGTGGTCACTCCTTTTGGTGCACTCAGCATTAGTATCAGGCACGAAACAAGTTCATTCCCCAAGTTGTGTACTCTTTTCTTTTCAGTTTATGGGATAAGTGTCATATTTTCTTGCATTGATGCACTTGCAAAACATAAAAATATCTTACGGAAAAGAAGTCCTTTTCATTTTTAGTTTTATTTTTTTGTTCAACAATTTTTGTAAAGTACATTACTTAGCTAAATTTGGTTCTAGAACAGAGGTATCTTGATTTTGGTGGATTAATTTGATTTTTAAATGAATGGGGTAACTTGTTTTTGTTACATGGATCTATAATTTTGGTCCGCTCAAAACCACTATTTTTTGACCGGTCAAACCACTATTTTTGACTGGTTTTGACCGGCCAAAACCAATATTTTTTTTACCATACAAAAAATTCGCAACTGCTTGTGACAGTGGCGTCCACCTAATTTCGCAACAGATTCAAACAGTTGAGACTTTTAGACGTTGCAACAGTTTCAAACGGTTGCGACCGAAAATTAGCAACGACAATGTAGACGTTGCGAAAAAATGCAACATCGGCTTTCGTAACAGAGCAGAACTGTTGCGACCCCACTTTGCAATTGCCAGCTACTGTTGTTATTCGCTAAATTTTGTGTAGTGTGATAGTAGACTAGAAATCAATACTTATAATTTTGATCACTAACATTGATAAACATGCTTGAGATAGCAACGCATACGAGATCGACCGAGCATTGCTCTAACACATATGAAGCATGAATTTGAACTAAGCAACACTTAGTTGGCATGATATTTGGATGTTGGCATCCAAATAAGCTAAGTGCATGATCGAGATGAATGAAGCGCAACCATTGTCAGATACTTGGCGGAAGTGCAAGTTGAATGAAGCGCAACCATTTCCGGACACTTGGCGTGGTCCAAGAGTGAGTAAATCACAATCATTGTCGAACATTGGCACCGGCCAAAGTTCAGCGCAGCACGATGATTTTCGGATTTGAGTTTAGGCTGTCAGTTACCACTGTGTGTGCATCACACACATGCCAAAGTGAAAGAGAAAGTTTGGGACAGTTATAAAGTGATTTTATAACCGAGTTTGGCATAGCCTAACTGTTCGGGACAAGTGTGGAGTCCTTCTGCAAGCCATCACTAAAGTTAGCAGTTAAAAAGGAATTGTGGCGTTTAGGGAACTTCCTATTGATAGATGGTTGTTCATAGGGCGTGCAGCAGAGTTGTATACATATTGTTGGCATTATAAATAGCTAGAGAACCTTTGCAAATTGAAGTCTTAAAGTGTTGAGGAACCACGTTGTAGTAGAGAGAGTTTTTGTGTCATGCTTACATAATAAGCTTGGAAGTCCATTGGTTGGACTGATTTTGTAATCTTCCCCTTAAGCTAATAAAAGAGAGTTTGTTGGCTTATATGTTTTGCCTTGGTATATATTTTGTTGATTCGAAACTACTCCCCCAATTCTGTGAAGCATATACATGGCAGGAACCTCTTTTTAGTATGGGCTACATTGCTGGTAGAGAAAATCTAAGTTAAGTATTTCGTTGCATAACTCAGTGAAGTTGGTTGTTTACATAGGTGCAAACTTATAAGCTGAAATACGAGTGGGTGATAAGAGATCACTGAATTACTGTATTGTCGGGTTATACTTTCGCGAAAAATAGCCTTGAGCATTTGAAGGTGTGACAGCTGCCACCTTACAGGCCTAAGACCATAATTATACCTCAAAAGGACAGCCCTCATCAAACATGTATCACCAAGAAAATCAGTAAATTACATGTACACTAGTTAACCCTTGTTAATCAACAAAGAAAAATTATATCAAAATAAATTCTTTTTGCAAAATATATTCATTTAGCAAAATAAATAAAATGTTAAAACATTATATATTATTTTAAATCGTTGATGAATATGATATGATGTTTGTTGTAACTCTATTTTTTGATCACATAAGTTGAACCTAGATGATTACATAAAATTAAATATGATATTTTTATTCTGGGTTTGAATATCAAATCATTTTACTTTTTTCGGCAAATTTTAATCAGATGAAAATTTTTGTTTTAAAGTAAAGCATAGTTCTATCAAGACGTCATTTGTAGGATCGACTAGTTGAAATTGAATGGATTAGATGTTTGGACAAAAATTGACTTCGAAGTAAATTATGTTCGTAAGACAAAAGCAATATTAGGGTAGTCTTGAAATTGAAATGATAGATTTACTCGGGGACGGAACTACTCTTTATGGATGGAGCCACCCTCGAAAGCCCAATAAACCATATTTTCTAACTATAATTTTGGGCATACCAAAATCTTCCAAGGCATACTGAATGAAGACAAAAAAGGTTGTGAAATAGCAAAATCAGATAACCCCTTAACCCAAAAAAATTTAATGGCAAATCTGCCATTTACGTATTAGTGTTAATAATCTTGATTAGTGAATAAATATTTTGTTTAGTGATTAAAATAATTTTCAGAATTATAAGAGTTGTTTAAAAGAAAAATTTGAGGAAAAAAAAATCAAAGTTTTGGTTTGGTTAAGAAGGAGAAAGAGAAGGAGAAAGTGAGAAAATTCTAATTCTTGATTCAATGGAGGATGAGGAGGGTCATCATTCATCTAAAACACCTAGGAAAATACATATCAACTACAACAATGATCCAGAAATGGCTGATTTCTTAGATTATGAGAATGATTTTACACCCACTCAAACTCAAGCTCAAACTCAAACACAAACTCAAGATGATGATTTTTATGAGCCAAATCATGATGATGAAGACATTGATGAGGAACCCAATGCTTCTAATACACATGTACACTTATATCCTATACTTAATCTCACTTATATAGCTCTCAATTATCAAAAGTTAGGTTTTTTGAATCATGGTTCGGCGAAACATGTTGAGGTTCGGCTCACATCTATGAGCCGAATCTACCAATTGATGAACGGTTCGGCTTACTGAATTTGTTTACTGCATGTGCCGAACTGTTTGCTAGACACTAGTTCGGCTTATATGAAAGTTTCATAGTAAGCCGAACAACATCCTGAATAGCTCGGAAAAAAAATAATTACCGGTTCGGCTTATATTTCGAAAATCTTATGAGCCGAACATCAATTTGTTATTTTTTGGGTTAAAATATTGTTATTGGTTCGGCACATATTGAGAATATCGTAATAGCCGAACCTCGTTAATGTGCTAGGTTCGGCACATATTATGATTATCGAATACGCCGAACCCCTATGCATCTCTATCTGTGACTAGGTTCGGCTTGAAATTTCCTGAAATTTCATGCCGAACTGTTCATATACACTTACAGGAAGCTTTTGTGAAGAACAGTTCGGCTAAAAACGCAACTCAATTTTGAGCCGAACCCAACACTGTAACCGTCATTTAATCGATGAAAAACAGTAAATAGGAGATTGGGTTTGTAAAACTTGCTTTCTTATCCTCATTTCCGGAGTTGGAGATGCAGTTGGTTCAATTTCTGGTTCAATTGGTGGTTGATTTTCAGTTTCTACACCTTCATCTTCAATTGGTTCTTCTTCTTCAATTGATGGATTAGAAGACGATTTGATTTTCCTAGTCCCTGCATTTCTTTGTACGAGTCATTATGTGGTTGAGTTTAATCGACGATCAAATTTTTACGAATCGACAATTAATCACGATGATGAATTTTTTTTTCGCAGGAGGGGGAAGAGTTCGGCTAGAGGAGGAGGAGGAAGAAGAGATGGTAAGGGAAACTGATTTTGATTTTTTAGAAAACTGATTTTAGATTTTTGTATTAAGGGTATATAGGTAATTGAACTACCCATAGGGTACCCCTTATAAGGTCACCCAAGATGGGACTATTATTTTGTATGCCTAGAAAGATTTTGGTATGCCCAAAATCAGGGTTCATATTTTCTCTACTTAATTTTAATTGGGCCTTATAACATCTAGCAGTTATAGGCTTAAGCCCGGAGTTTAAAAATAGTCAAACCTGGGATAAAAGATTTACTTTGTGAGAATCCCAAAATATTTCTCGATAGAAACAAATTGATGGATCCAATTTTAACCGCACTGATCTCAATGCTAAAACAGTTGTTCAAATACCACTGAATTTTTCGGTGGGTCCAGCATCGCAGTTTTGAAATACAAAAATAAATTAGTTATTCAGATATTTTTAGATAAGGGTGAGCAAAACAACCTTACCTATGGATTTCACCCGGCCCAATCCAAATTCTAACGGGTGAATGTGTGGCCGGAACTTTTATTTGTGTGTTGATCTCAATGGTAAAACAGTTGTTCAAAGACCACTGAATTTTTCGGTGTGTCCAGCATCGCAGTTTTGAAAATATAAAAATAAGTTAGTTATTCAGATATTTTTAGATAAGGGTGAGCAAAAAAACCTTACCTACGGATTTCACCCGGCCCAATCCAAATTCTAACGGGTGAATGTGTGGATAGAACTTTTATTTGTGTGTTGATCTCAATGCTAAAACAGTTGTTCAAAGACCACTGAATTTTTCGGTGTGTCCAGCATCGCAATTTTGTAATACAAAAATAAATTAATTATTCAGATATTTTTAAATAAGGGTGAGCAAAACAACCTTACCTGCGGATTTAACCCGGCCCAATCCAAATTCTAATGGGTGAATGTGTGGCCGGAACTTTTATTTGTGCGTTGGATATGGATATGAATTTCGAAAAGTGAAAAATACTAGAACCCCCTACTATATGGGTTCAACCATATACAAGCCCCACAAAATGGATCTTACACCCTCAACTCCACACTTTCCGTTTTTGATATTTCTAGGCCCAGAAATTTTTTTTTTTGGGCCTGGTTTTCAATTTTCCCGGATTGCTGACGTCATCAGGATTTTTAATAAAAGTAAAAATACCGAAATTAACCTTCCCTATTTATAGACGTTTTATACCTACCAGAAACTGAAAACCAAATCAGATTCAGCTCTTTCTTCTCTCCGCTCTCGTTCAGAAACAGAATTGGAGATTTTTCTTCAGACGAATTCGTGAATTTTGATAGTTTCATACTGATTTTCGTTAATTTGATAGGAAGAAAACGAGAAGAAGAACAACATAAACGAGAAGAAGAAGAAAACGAATTTTCTCTCAATTCGTTGAGGTGTATTCGTCTGTTTTTCAGATCTGACGAGATAGTGAAGCTACATTGATGAACAACAAATAGGTTTGTTCGATTTTAGCTTTTCTGTTGCTTGATTCACTAGTTTTCTCATCGATTTTTTGAATCTCGATCTTCTACTGATTACGATTTTTGTTCTGTTTCGAATTTGTTGAGTCTGAGAAGAGGAAGAAGACAGTTGGGAATACATAAATCAAAATAGGTACGAATTGTGATTTCGATTTAGTTTTCAAATTCAATTGATTTTGATTTTACCGTTTCGATCTATTTTTGTCACTTTTGATACTTACACATGTTTTTGTTGATGCTTACACATGTTTGTTTGATACTGAGAAGAGGAACAAAATAAACATTGTTTCAGAAGAAAGAAAACAACAAATTTAGGTAAGAATTTTATGTTGTTTTTGATTTCAGATCTGTTTTCAATTTTTTTTTTGAATTATTTTGTTGTTCTTTCATGTGCGATCTGTTAATTTGTTGTTTTACTTTTTGTTGATACTGAGAGAAGTATGAAGAAACAATTTTGTTGCAAAAAAACAACTTCAAATTGATTTGTATACATGCTGTTTTTTTTTGTTACAGTATGTGTAACTTGAGGTTACACATATATATCATGTTGTATTTTAAGCATGCTTAAAGAAGATGCAGATGTTTTTTAGTTACAGCATGTGTAAATTTGTTTTACACATATATATCCTCTTTGTATTTTTAAGCATGTGTGAGGAAGATGCAGATGTTTTTTTAGTTACAACATGTGTAATTTTAGTTTACACATATATATCCTGTTGTATTTTAAGAATGTGTAAGTTGAAGTTACATATATATGTCCTGTAACATGTTTTATTTGTAAACAATTGTATCATCTGTATCTTTTACTTATATTTAGCTTGCCGCATAGAATATACTTCTCACGAGGGGGCAACGCCCCCGAGTTAATTGTGTTCGTTTTCAAATTTTGATATTCTTATTGTGTATTTGATATTTTCAGGTTGTCATGGCTGTTGTTAGTTGCGCTGCTGTTAGTTGCATTGCTGTTGTTCGCTACTTTTCTGATTTCATTACCCTGCGTGTTAATACTGATATCAAACTTGATGAGTTTAAGGAACAAGTTTGTAAGGAATGGAAGCAGTTTACTCCACTTGGTATTACTTTCTTCTTTCGAGAAAGTGGGAAAGATTTTCCGCTTGACTGTGATTTTTATTTGCAAGCTCTTATATCTATCACAAATAGTAAACAGAAGACCAGTGTTGATATTTTCTTGCAAAATGTTCCTCGTGTGGCCTCTTCCTCTAGCTCTAGGGCAGATTCTTCTATTTCTAATGGGTCTAGTAGTACGTCTTCGTCCACAAACAATCTTACTGTTGCAATGTATTTGGAAGATAAAAGTAAGCCAGCGAAACCTTTGTTATCGGATGGTTGGCCCAAGGTTCTTGGTGATATTGGCCATGTGTTTGTTGAAGGAGTTAAGCAAGTCAGGGTTGCTTTTACCAAGTATCGTCTTCGCACTGGTTTCCAAATGATTGTAACTCACAATGAGCGTTCTAGGTTCACGGCTAAGTGTGCAGATGAAAAATGCGGCTGGAAATTCCATGCAGATTCTATCGATGAAAGGAACGAAATGTTTCAGGTAGGTTTTCTTAGCATATGTTATGTTTTGTTTATATTATGTTATGTTTTCTAATGCTTAGCATATGTTATGTTTTGTCACAGTATGTGTAACTTTGGTTTACCCATGATGTTTTTGGCACCATATTGTGTTTTGGTTGAATTGTTTATATTTTGTATGAATCTCTTCAGGTCAGGTCTTATAACCCTGAGCACATTTGTGGTGCTGGTGGACGCAACTTGAACCAAACTTACTCCACCAGCTTCTCGTCTAGTTTGATTGAGGAAGAAGTTCGCAAAAATCCTCACAAGAAGCCCAAGCAAATTGCTGCTGATTTCCAGACCAACTATGGGATCAACATGGAGTACTACCAGGCATATAATGCTAGGGAAAAGGTTTATGATACGATTTATGGCGACGATGTCAAGTCCTACTCGCACTTGGTATGGTATATTGATGCTATAAGGGAAACCAACCCTGGTAGTGTGATAAAGTTTGAACGTGAAAATAAACAGTTCCAGCGGATTTTCATCGCATTTGCTGCATGCATCAAAAGGTACCGGTTTTGTCGTCCAATGGTATACTTGGATACTACTTTCCTTACTGGTACATTCAAAGGTTGCTTGATGGCAGCTACTGGGATCAATGGTGGTAAAGGTATGTTTTTTCTATGTGTTTTTTTTTATGAACAACTTCAGTTGACAAATAACTAACAGTTACACATGTGTAACTCTCAGTTACACATGTGTAACTCTCAGTTACACATTACTTTACTCAGTGTGTAACTAAGAAAACAGCATCTGTAACCTTAAGTTACATATTTGTTTTAGCATGTGTAACCTTAAGTTACATATTTTTTTTAACATGTGTGAAACTTATTATTCTTTCAATTCTGCACAATTTTTTTTGTAGGATTTTTCCTCCTTGCTTTTGCACTAGTCGATTCTGAGACGATCGACAACTGGGAGTGGTTTTTAAGGAATTTGAAAGAAGTTGTTGGTGATGGGAGGCCAATCACCTTCCTTTCGGATCGCCATGAAGGACTCTTGCAAGGTGTTCCACTTGTTTATCCAGATGGGTTCCACAGCTTCTGCTACTATCATTTGACGAAGAATATACCCATCACTGCAACAGATCCTAGGTACTTACTTGTGATGGACCATTTCCGAGAGGCGACATACGCACTCTCACCTGAAAACCATGCGAAAGCCATACAGAAGATTAGAGATTTGAACTGCGATTGGGTGGCTGATTACATCGAGACAATCCCACCTGAAGCATATGTGAATGCCTATTTCAAAGGTTGTCGGTATGGACGAACATCTAGTACTCTAGCAGAATCATTCAATAGCTGGGTTCTGGTTCACAAGAAGATGCCTGCATCTGCTCTTATTGATCAGGTTAATTGAGTGTGTGTGTGTGTGTTTTGTTGTCTTTTTATTTCATGTTTTGTCACTTTATGCATTGATGAGTTTTTTTCTCCTTTTCAGATTAGGAGGAAAATAATGTGTTTGATGGCGGAGCGTCGTGAAATTGGTGCTAATATGATGACTCCATTAACCCCTGAGTATGAAGAAAAGCTTGTGGCTCTTCAAGATGAAGGTTTGGCTTGGGAAGTATTGGTTGCTAGTCCTACCGTGTTTGAAGTTATTAGTGAAAGGTCTCACATGGTGGACCTCGAACACGAGACTTGCACCTGTCAAAGGTTTGGTTTCTTATGCTTTTTTCTTCTCTTTGTATGTTCTTTTTTTTAAGAATGTGTATATCCACTTTACATTAGATATATGCATGTGTTAATAATAGTTACAAATTTATTTTTCAAGTGTAACTTAAAGATACACATCCTGTACATGCACCTGTAGCTAGCTAATTTTGAGTGTTTTATGATTTGTATGTGCAACTAACTGATTTTTGATTTGTTTTTTGTTTTCTTCCAGGTGGCGCGTATATGGTTTTCCTTGTGCTCATGCTCTTGCAGCCATACGCAAGATTAAACGTGAGGCTATTGATTTCATTTCACCGTATTTTACAAGCGACTATTTTAGGAAGACTTATATGCATGCCATCCAGCCGATTCCCAACTACAACAGGCCTGTTGAATATCATCCAGACGACACCGTCAACCCACCTACCGTGAAGAAGCAACCAGGTAGACCACCAGGGAAAAGGATTATAAGTAAACACGAGAAGAAGGTGAAGAGGAAAGTTCATTGCAGCAACTGCAAGGAAACATGTCACAACAAGGCAGGTTGCAGGAATCCTCGGAAGTTCACACCCCACTAGCTTGAGCCTAACAAAATTCATTTCTGCAACTAATGATTTGATTGTTATTTATCTTTGATTATTTGTTTTTTTAGTTTTCTTCATGTTGGTTTTCATGGACCAAACGTTTTTATTTTTCTTCAACGTTGATTATGTGTAAGGATGATTTATTCAGATTTTATATTTTGTCAGTTCACAGTTGAAATGCATTTTATTCTATTTTTGATTTATTGTATACGTCTGATCAGTGGTCAAATGCTTTCTGTAACTTTTGTTTACACTCAAATATATGGATGTGTAACCGGAAGTTACACTGCTGTGAATGCATGTGTAACATTAGCTTACACATGATAAATGCTGGTGTAACTTTATTTTGATTTATTGGGCAATCCGATCAATGGCTTGTGTAACTTCAGTTTACACTCAAATATATGGATGTGTAACATTAGCTTACACATGATAAATGTATATGTAAACTCAGGTTACACTTTCTGCATCAAATTAAGATGTGTAGTTACTTAACCTGTTGCATACTTTCTGAAACCTGTACACACAGCAGTAGTAGTTCTAACAAGATAAAAGTTTTTAATTCAAAGAATTTAAACCCAAAAATATTTTGCAAAACTAAGAACTGCTAAAATCTACTAACTGACGAAATTTAAAAGTTTCTAACAACATATTTTCCAAGTCTAACATCTGTTTGTGGCTAACAACATATTTGTGAGTATAGAATTTTTTCTAATCCTAATGACTGCTTTACACATCTCTAGATGGATCCGAAATAATCTTGTATAGCATGCTTCCTCTCATGCGGTTCAGCTTGTCAGTCCACCATAGCATCATAGTTGAGGTTAATTTTTTGTCAAGTGGTTTATTCTTCATCCTGATCTTCATGTAATTGCATACACATGGAAGACAGTCAGGAATTGTACCTTGTGGGGGCGCATTGAGATTCTTGGCATTTTCATTCATCCCAAGAGCAAAAGGACAGCGGAGTCTCAGTTCTGTAGTAATTGCAAATGCATATTTCTTGGCTTGAAGAAGGTGTTCACCCTTGAGTTCCTTAACGTTTGACGAGTTCATGTAGGACCAAGGATTAGAGCTCCTCAAGTCATACTCCAGCAGTTTGTAGTGTGTGTTGTTGTTGCACATTGGGGCGAAAAGTCTGACTGCATCGTTCTTGTACTTGACATACTCCTTCGCAAGCTTCGGAATCCAAAATTTCTTGAATTCTTCGTAATCCTTCAAGTAAGAGATCTGCAAAAACCATTTGGAATGTCAAACTCACATTTTTAATCAAAAGTTACAAATGAACAAGTGATTATGTAAACAGAAGTTACACATAGGGCCTTGGGTTTTACACTGGAAAAAAAATCTTGAGTATGTTATCATAATTTTACAACATATACTACACATTATAAATGCAATAAGATTTTAAATATATCGAAGTACTTACGTATGCTTTTGGCGACAAGAATATCGCCTTGTCATACTTGCTGTTAGAGTTCATCTTCGTCCTCAATCTGCTAATGTAGAAGTCGATGAATTCTGACTCCAAGAAGGATTCTTTCTTTGTAAGCTGTATCATTAGTTCTCCAGATATATCAAACAGCTCGCTACCATCTTCTTTGCGTTCCATCCAAGTAATGTCTCTGCATTACAAAGAAGTAAACTATTATCAATCAAGATAACAGAATCAAGTAGTAAAATACAACAATCAATAACAAAATCAAGCCTACTTGGAGTCAAGCTACTTACGTTTTCGGATGAGTATTGAAATATTCAAGCACTTTATTCTTTTTCTCGCCTTCCAGCCTTTCGATAACTTCTGAACCTTTCACATCATTTCTCATTGTTCCATCATCTTCTTCAGCAACCTCAGCCATTCTATCTTCTTCTACTTCTGGAACTGCGGCCATTTCTTCTTCATTAGCTGTCTTCTTAATCCTCTTTGAATTTCTTTGATATTGTTTCAGATCTTGTGTTGGGATTTTTCTATTCCTCAGCACACGTTGTTGTATGAATGATGGTTTCCTTTCTCTTATTGTATTCGCAGCTTCCTTCAGTAACTCTCCTGCAGGTTTTGGAGTTTTTTCTAATCCAAGGCTAAAAACGTTTTCCTGCGTTGTAGCTGCGCAAACAAATATAGGCAGAATCTCAGTAAAATTAGCACATGTATGTAACTTAAAGTTACACAAGCCAAAATAATAATGTACTGTATGTAACCTCAAGATACACATGCCTTTTACAATGTGTAACTTGAAGTTACACTTCCATTACAAACAAAACACACTGTATGTAACCTCAAGCTACACATGCCTTTTACAATGTGTAACTTGAAGTTACACTTCCATTACAAACAAAACATAGAACGGAAGAGTGGTTACCAGTTGAGGTAGGTTCTGCATTCTCCGTCACTGCGGGTCCATGTTCAGTTTTGTTAATGTTGCTGACGATCTCATCTATCATTTCACTCACTTCAACATTCGTCATATCATCGGGGTTAGCTCCTAGTTGCACCAACCTGTAGGTCTGAGCATTGTCAGGCTGTGTTTGCGGTGTTGTAGCAGTTATCACCATGGAGTCCTCAAATTGTGTTGAAGCAGAACTGTCATCAAAAGTTCCAGGAGTTGGCTGAGTTGGAGCAGTCATAACCAAACCGTCACCAACAGTTGCAGGTGTATCCTCATTGACTTTTGCAGTAACATCATCACCTACGGCTTTTGCAGCTACATCATCACCTGCCCCATCCACAACTCCACCATCTGCAGCTTTCTTCTGTGCCTCATCCGTAACAGGTGTCTCTTCAACATCTTTCTTCTGCTCCTCATCAACATTATTTGTAGGAGTGGGCTTTTGCTTTGCGACAGGCCTTTTCATTGGTGGAGTCTTGCAAGTTGTCACACTCTTCATACTCAAACTATATGTCCTGAGTGGTCTTTTGTGCCCTTCTGCAGCAGTTTGAGCTTGCAGAATTGTTGGCGTATTTCCAGATGCAAGGCTCATACATGGAACTGCACAAGTATTGAAACGAGAATTAGGATGATGATGATGATGTTAAATTTTTTTAATAAAATTTCAAGAAGAATATATCATGTGTAATCGACTGGATTGGATAACTAATATGTGTAACTTCATGTTACACATGAATATGGCATGGATACCTAGTGTAACATGGAGTTACACATGCATCTAACTAGTGTAACCAGAAGTTACACATGCATGTGACATGTGTAACTAGGGATTACACATCCATATGATCAGTTTACTCAACATTTATTAAGTCTAATCAAGTTAAACAAGCAAGTTAAAAATGAACAAGTAAAATATGAAATTAAAAAGGTTCAAAGACCTTAGTGTCAACTAATTGGGTACCTCTATCAAGTTAAAGAAGCATATTAAAAATGAACAACTACTTACATTCTTCATGGAAGGAAGTTTCCGCGTCATCTTTCTCTTTCTCTTGCTCAGTACTTCCATCTCCTTGTTGCTCTGTCTCAACTAATTGTAACTCTTCTTCTTCATGCTCAGTACCTCCATGTACATCATCTTCATGTTGTATAAACTCTTCCTGGGTCACTTTGTAAGGATCAATACCCATTGCTTGCATAATTTGGCAACTAAATTTGTGAACCTTGAATTTCGCTGTTCCTGAAAGGTCCCCTTCTGATATCCCTTCTCTTGCAATTGCATACACTGCTTTAAGCATTGCTTGCTTTTCTTGCAGTTGCTCTTTCAGATGGCTATTCTCAATAGTTTGCGCTTTCATCCAACTTTGCAGGTCGTCCTTGCTGGGTACCACGGTTGATATACCCAGCTGCTTCTCAAGCTGTGAAAACTCAGCCACAAAGCTAGGAGTTGGATGCAATTAACAGATGGAGAGGTTAAAAAGAGATTGCAAAAAACAGTTGAACATTCTAAATATACATTTTTCGGTTGTATGTGTAACTTAAAGTTACATAAGCACATTTTATATGTGTAACCTATAGTTACATAAGCACATTAGATATATCTAATGTAAAGTGGATATGTGTAACTAAACGTTACACATATATCTAATGTAAAGTGGATATACATATAAAATGTGTAACCTATAGTTACATAAGCACAGGATATATATACAAACAGGATATATATGTTACATAACCTATAGTTGCATTCACTTGTGTTATCTTTTCCATGTGTAACTATAAATTACACAAGCACATTTAAATGTGTAACTTATAGCTACACATGACAATTTTGATTACATCAAAGTTTTATCTAAATTACATTACCATAAATATACAAAACCTAAACCAACTGACATATAACACTTACCGAAAACTGTGTCATGTCTGTTTTCCAAATGTAATCAGAAATCTGGTATATATCCCATCTCCCAACCCTCGGGATATCTTCCTCGTGGTTCTCAACTTTCGGGATTAATCCTGCTGGCGTGTGTTCAGCAAACAATAACTGCAACATATAAATTTTAATTAGTCGATTGAACAAAAATATCCATCACGTAACACTAAAACTGCTGGAATAGAAATTACACACAAGCTTTTTACCAGTAGGTATTGCACACAAGCCTTCACATTTGACAAACAACTAAGATTAGTATGAATCTCTTCAAACAAGTGCTCGTGTATTAAATCAGGCCACGACACCTTGAGCACCGTATCATAAGTTTCAACGATACTAAGATATTTCGCGTTCACTCCATTGGCATTTTTGTCGCCAAAAAACAATACACAGCAAAGATAAAGACCTATAAGGCAAACTAGATCCTTTTCATCAACTTTCTTTCTTTTCCCACTTTTTCTCCTTTTTTCCATAAGTTGTTTTATCTTCTCTAAAATGTTTGTCTTAGTCACCGTCGCCTGATGCTTTGTAGATTTGATATCGGTGAAGTATTTGTTGTATAAAACATTGTCAGTCAAATCACTAGGACAATAGTACTTTAACAGCTTCTGACCCTTTCTGCTTCCAATCCTCTGCATGCAAAATATACCAGCCAGCTTTGCCGTGTAGACTCTATAATCTTATCATCAGCAAACTTGAATGAACATGGTGTCTCACAATCCATGTCAAAGCAGTTCAAGAGCTTCAAGACGCCGTGTTTGTTGGTAGTTATCTGTCTTGTTGTAGTTGGTACAGTTGTATCATAGTCATCGTAATACATCATTACGAGTTCTCCGTAAGCAGCTCTCCTAAGATATCTATGAGCCCTATCAGTCAGTCCTATAGGCTTTATCACCTTTACTAAATCCTTTACTGCATTCAACGACTGCCTTAGGTTTCCTGTACACATCACACACAAAAATAGCATGAGTCAGTATGTTGTGTACTTATCAAATACACTCGTTTTTAACTACAAAATGAAAATCATGTTACAAACTATGTGTATTTGCCAAGTACACAAACTGAATCATTCTATTCTGTGTTGTGTAACCTTAACTTACATGCATATGAAGGTTTAAAGGGGTCATTTTTTTATGTCCAACTATAATTTACAAACACAATACAGTCATAGGTTATATTTTTGCATGTGTAACTTTTAGTTATCTAGGCAATTGCCAAATCAGTTATGTTATTATGCATGTGTAACTTGTAGTTACACAGTCAATTGGCAAGTCAGTGATTAGATTTTCAATATGTATCTTATAGTTACACAACCACTTTGCAAGTCATTGGTAACATCTTGAATGTGTAACTCACAGTTAAGATGTGTAACTACAAGTTACACAGCCACTTCTGCAAGGCTCATTTGTATGTGTAACTACAAGTTACACACTCAATATACAAACCACAACATAGTGGTGAGATTTTAAATGTGTAACTTAAAGTTACACAGGCCCTTGTTTGCGTAGTTATACATTCAAAAGCATCACTTACATTAGAAACTTTTAAATTTCTTCAGTTAGTAGATTTTAACTACAAGTTACACACTCAATCCTAGACATTCTACAAGGTGTAACTTTAACTTACACATGCATATTAATGAGTAACTTTAATTTACACAACCAATTTTCTATGTGTAACTACAAGTTACACATCCTAAACACAACCAATTTTTTATGTGCAACTACTAGTTACACATCCCTAGGCAAGTCAGTGGTGACAGGCTCACTTGGTATGTGTAACTATAAGTTACACAATCAATATACAAACCACAACACAGTCAGTGGTTACATTTTGAGTGTGTAACTTATAGTTACACATGTCATTGTCTGTGTAATTACATATTCACAAGCATTATATGAGAAATAAACATGAGACCATGACAACAATAGTTTTCACAACTTAGTACCTGTAATTGTATCATCTTTTCTAGGGGGATTCATTTTTCCTTTCACCATTTTTATTCCAAAAGAAATTTGATTCTGAATCTGCAGTTGATGTAGTAATAAAATCAAGTTAGTTGATTGCAATTCAACTTAGAGTTTCTAGGGTTTTCAAACAGTAACATCTCAGAAATGAAATCCACTAAATCAATCAGTTATATCACATCCATGACTTACCTTTGTTTCTATTTAATCAGTTATTTCATGGATTTTATGCACAAACGATTGTTCTCCTTCTCCGATCTGTAAAATTATCAGTCAGAATGAGTTATGTTTGTTGTAATCTCATTACAAACCCTAGTTCAGAAATTTTCGACCCACGAATCAGTAACAACAGGAATCAAAACTAACAGCTTCAAATCAAAACTTACCTAGTGATTAATCGTCGGAGTATTTCATCAACAGGAATCAGTAACAACGGCGATTTAGGTTTTGAATCTGAAACTGAATCTGAAACTGTTTCTTTTGATTTTTTTTGGTTTTTGAATCTGAAACTTTTTCGATATGTTTCTCTGATTTAGGGGTTAGCAAATGATGAATAGTTTTTGATCTCGATCTTTGTTTTGGAACAGATTTCAGGAAGATTTCTTGATTTTTTGGGTTTTTTTCTAGATTTCTTTCTGTTTCAGGTGTGTGAGATTTGTTTTCTCTCTCCTTGGAAATGAAATAATGGCGTCTGAACGAGAGAAAGGTAGGTGACGCCTCTTATATACTTGAGGCTAATTTAGTCTTTTCGCTTTTATTAAATTTATTTTTTAATTCAGGGCCTACTAATAAAACTCTTTTATCTAGGGGCCTCATATTATGGGTTATCCATGGGTTGGGCCTGAGCCTAATTTCCCGTTTCGAAAATCAACTATTTTCATGGGTTCGACCTGATGGTACATCACCTATCCATTGGACTTCTGGCTCGAGTTGATGACGTAAGTATTAAATACCCTTTTCCTAATAGATATCATATGAAATATTGGAAACCTGAAAAAGAAAATTTAAAACCATGGGTTTCCTGAATACCTTTATTTACTGATTAAAATCGTTTTAAAACATTGCAAATGGTTATGCGGATATGTGGAGATCAGCCACATTTCATTTGGTCATACTAATCAACTTGCCCAGCTTTAGTGTTTTATATGGATTATACATTGACAACTGTGATGATGCATATTTCTATGAAAATTTTTACATACCTTGTATCACTTGCAGGATGACTGGGAAAGTAGGACCGACAATATACAACCCTAAATTATTGAAAAATAGTAATACAAATTCCATGTGGTTATGTGTAAAATCCACCAACTCACCTGATTTCCTGCTTATACCCGGGTATTGGACTGGAAACGGGTGCATTTCTAAAATTGATCATTTTGATTGATTGGAAACGGATGATAAAAAATTCGCATCCACTCCTCCGTTGCTTTATTCTACTTTTAGGATATCCTTTATCAAAATGATTCACGAGCAATAACTTTCAAACGATTTTTTGGGCACCATCCCAGGGTCATGATTTCCATTTGACTATGTCATTTGGAAGTAATTTGGAACATCCCTTATCCAAATATTAATTTTAATAGAAAATTACGTACCCTTTTTGAATCGTTAAGTTAGTGATTACTATAGTGATTACTTGAATCGTTAAGTTAAGCTGATTAATGATTAGCATAAAATTAAATCAATAAGTTGTTTTTTCTAAAAAAAAAAATTATCGAAAGACAAGAAGAAGGAGAATAAGAATTTTGGATTTATTTTTTTAGAGACGTACTTCAAATTCAGTTTTTATTGCTTGGATTGTCCTAAAATTGAGAAATTTTATAACTTTATTTGGGCTAGGTCAAACACGTTCGGCTAAAAAAATTTGAATAACAGGTAGCCGAACTTATCTGTAAATGTAGTTCGGCTAATTAATGTTACTGAAGGCACAGGTAGCCAAACTCAGTTTCATGGAGTTTTTGCTTTGTTTGGATTTCAGATTTCTAGGATATGTAGACGAACTTTTATTACAGGATATACAGAGTATATTCGGTTTAGTCGATTCTACCATTTTTCGTAGCCGAACTTTGAGTTTAAAATAAACAAAAACAATTTCCATGTAATCGAACTCAACAATTGTGAGGAGAAAAAACAGAACTCAACATATAGGTTTTCAGAGAAAAGTTCGGTTAGAGAATTTTGTTTTGACTTAACCGAAAACAACATAGGTGTAGTATACAGACCCAAGCCCAAAACTAGGGTTCTTCATTTCCAAAAGTTCGGTTACCAAAACTAATTTTTTTTTTTTAAAAAAAAAATTCTCCTAAACCGAACTAATATCTGTAACTTCTATTTTCACCCTATTTTGATGATTAGTACTCAAAATTTTAAAATCAAAAGTAATGCATTTGTGGAAAAATACCTACAGAAAGGATTGTTTTATTTATACAAAATTGATTAATCGACGACGAGGAACGTTTATAGATTAAATGGTTAATAAATTTTGATTAGATTAAATGTATACAACACTAGGTTTCCATGACTAGAACAAAGGGGTTCAAAGCTTAGGCCATCTACCCTGCACTTATTAGATTAAAGTTTAAGACACCTCTTATAAATGAAGGGTAGATGGCCTAAGCACATAGTGGCCCCCAGAAAAATGAGGAGCGCCCAAAAAAAATGAAACCTGTTTTGAGGCATACTAAATTTTTTTGAGGCATACTATATAATGCCAAAATAGGGTCACTAAATAAAAAAAACATCACCCCTTATCCACCCTTTTTGATAATGGCATAACTACCCTTACATAAATAGTGTTAATGATTACGATTAGATTTGATTAGCTAGGAATTTTAAGGATTGATTAAAAATAAAATTATTAGTGGTGAATTAGTAGATAAATCAAATTTATGTGAGAGAGTTGGGATTTTTGAGAGGAAGAAGAAGAAGAAGAAGTTCAAAAAAAAATTGGGTTTTGAATTTTGAGATTTTAGTGATTAGAAGTGACCAAAATGGGTGATTAAAATCATAGGTAAACTTCTATACGAGGTTTGATTTCTTTTAATAAGTGGAATCTGTCAAAAAAATGAATTTTTAAAACCTAGATCCACTGACCAGATGAACAGTTAGGTTAATAAATTTTCAGCCGAACCTCAGTTTTTTAAAAATATACCTAGGTTTAGCTGACAAGTTATCTGCCGAACCTAGGTATATTTTTTAAAAACTAAGGTTCGACTGAAAAGTTGTCAGCCGAACTTCACTCTGAAACTGACAAATTTAGGTTCGGCTGATTCGAACAAAATTTAGCAAAGTCACATTAGCCGAACATATTGTTTCTCTAAATCATACACTAGGTTCGGCTCAAAATTGATACTCCAAGATCGACCGAACTGATCTTCTGAAAACCCTAATTTCAACTTTGAAATCATATTCTATCGGTCAAACAAAATAAAATCAGTCAAAAACAAGATGGGTTTGTTACACATACATTCTAAAATACATCTAAGAGCAATTGAGATTTGGATTTCGCACTCCAATATCACTCACTTTGATTCGTGTTTGCTTTGCTTGATCAATTTCTTGATTGAATTGGAGTCCAAGATATTTAAGTTTAAAGTTTATTTTGATTTTTGATTTTAGGTTTTTGAGGATGAGGGCGCTCTAGTAATTTAAATTGTCTAAGGATATATAGGTAATTGAACTACCCTTAGACACCCCTTGTAAACCCACCCTAGATGGTATAATGAATGAGTATGCCTCAAAAAAATTGAGTACGCCTCAAAACAGGTTTCAAAAAAATCGTTCATAACTTTTATGTTGCCAATTTGGTACCACCTTATAGACCCAAGCCCAAAACTGGACGTCTGTAGACCTTGGTTTTTCTGCTATTTAGTAGAAGCCGATTCGGCGAGACATGGTAACCAACTTTGCTTCTCCTACAGTAATTTTGCAAAACCTGATATTAGTAACCCACGCCCCTTACTCGGAAATTGGTCGCCGACGGTGATGCGTGGTGGCTAATGTAGGACTGTAGGTAAGAGGGGACAAATTCTGTAAAATCACGAAAAGCATAACAATTGATTAACCAAACAGATGGATGAAATCCAAGTCGTGGTTGATTTCTTATGTTTTTACAGCTAAAGCTCGAGCTCGTGGCTTGAACCGGAAGTATCTTGAAAAAACGATATTCGAACCAATTAATTAATTTTTTAAACGGAAAATGGTTCATTTGTCCAAATATTTTTAAATCACGGTTCAAATGGACGAGTAAAAATAATTTGGGTGAAATGGCCAAAAAAACAAATAGCATCCTAACTTAAATTTAAGGAATAGCAAGGATGAAACTGGATACATGCTGTGTAAATTAAAAATAAAAAAAAATATTTGAAAATGGGCACGATGAAACTGGTTACATCCTGCCTATTTTTATATTTTTGTCCATTTAAACAGTATCAAAATCTAACTGTCCATTTCACCCAGGAATTGTTGATTTTTGTCTTTTTAACCAATTTTATGTTTTTTAAAGCTAAAATCTTAACCTTTTGTACTTTATTTTTTTGTTTTGATTTAAACATCGTAACCAAACCAAATATGTATGATGGCATGCACTTTAATATACTGTACGTGGTGGTAGTGGCCTTGCCAGGCATATTGCATATGTCGTACGTATAATCATGCATCTATATACTGAACGCAAGCAAGCTTTAAGGGTATTAGATGCTGTTGGGCTAAAGTTGAATGGATGACACTGAGTGATGCATGACTGTAAAAATACCAAAATATGCGATCAGAACCTTCTGAAAAATAAAAAGGTGTTAACACTTAACAGAAGTTAAAGGATTTTTCTTTTTTGGAATGGTCTTCTTTTTATGCATTTTTGTGAACAGTTTCGTATAGTCTGAAAACTTCGATTAATTTCTATGGTTAGGAAGACCCAAACAAGCATCCCGCTGCAAATCGGTTCTGAAAGAAAGTTGGAGATTTATAGGATTCACCATGGCATTGGAGTGAGTGTACCACATATACACCAAGTCACCCAAATAGAGTGCTACATGAATTGGGTTCGCTGGTTTTCTTATCTCTCCCGGAGGTCAGCAGGCAACTGGCATTGAGTCATCTGAAACCGATTACATGTGACACAAAAGATATGATCTGGAAATTTCTAAGAACACAATATATCCTTCGTATATGTGTAAAGTGCAAAATGTATATATAGTAATGAAAATTGCTAATGCATATAATGCATTTCCGAATTCCGACAAGTATATAAATACTGTTGGAGCATAGCTTATGGAAGAAATTAAGAAAGAAACAAACAGATGAAAACTGACTACTGAAAAGAAATACATATATAGATATAGCATTGAAGCAAAGACATGGTCACATGGACAAAGACTTTAGAACCTAAATTTAACATTCATCATGATCAGTATACTGAACTTAATTTTCCAAGTACTACTTCAAGCAATTACTATCATATCTCTCTACCAAGATATCATCTTCTTCTTAATTGTATTAACACAAAAGTATACAAGACCTATACACATCAAAAAAACAGCACCATTAAATGAACCAAAAGCTTCAATGAGAAAATGCACCACACCAAAAGAAGAAGTGAAATAAAAGCAAACATTAACTCAACAAGGATGAAAACGGGGGTATGGAGTAGTTACTTGTTCTTTCCAAGTTGCACTCTGAACACACACATTTCAGGAAATGCATTACATTACTCCAATTCCCAACAATCATACATACCCTCTCCACAATGTCATAAATTTCCTTTTCACTTATTCTAAAACAAGGAACAAAATCAAGTTCCCAAAATTATTCTAAATGTCTAACATTCCCATAAGTACCCACTGTTGAATCTCACACAAAACATAAAAAAATAAAAAGTTAAATTACTATATATATGTAGTTATTAGCTAGTTCTTTCCATGAAAGAAACCCTAATAACCACCCCTTTAAAACTAACCCTAGCTAGCTGGCTGCATTACTTATAGTAAACATGAGTCGGTGTATATTCCTTGAAGGAAAAGAACAAAGATATCAAACAGATGCCAAGAACAAAGAAAGAAAGAAACAAACAATTTAAGACTCTAAATCTGAACATATTAGTAGATATTCACTATGAATCCACAAAAGAAACCAATTAAAACTTCATTGATGAAACAGTCAAGTTACATGCAGTAGCTATACTGAGATAAATCCATAAGATCATTGAAAATAATTACTATTGATCAGCAAAGTTTTCGTCTAATGTATAGTAGAGACTAAAGGGTCTAGCTAATCTTCGATATCGTCATCATTAAAGGATACTAATAATCTCCGTATAATTAATCGTGACTCGATTAGTAAAAGGTAGTAACAACATACCTGCAGGGAGATATATAGAAGAGAAGATTAAAAATAAGTAGACAAGTATTAGTCATTCATTCATTCTTTCTCATAACAATATCTTGAAGCAGCCCATGATCCCTAAGCAGTGTCGACGAAGCAGTAGTATTTGGTGACGACGCTGAGGTGCAAAACCGACGACCCTCAGATAAATTAACAACGCCCATACTAGCATTTGTAACACCATTAGCTGTAGCAGTAGTCTCACTACCAAAATTCAACGGTGACAAGTTACGAAAATATGGTGGTACTTGTTGTTGGTGGTGTGGGTATAGATGGCTTCGTGTCATTTGCATTGGCACACCACCGATAGACGAACCAAAACCACATCCAATCTCTGATTGCAGGAACCCAGCAGCTGAAGCACTTCCTCGAGGCATTACAGGACTTGGATGTGTATGTTTCCCTTCATATGTAGTCACAACAATTGTAGGATCATCACAAGATCGTTCAACGCGCTTCTTAACACCACAAGACGCACTCGTGCAGCGGTAATAACTCCTACAACAACAACAACCATAATAACCAAAAATCAAATTCTGAAAAATGAAACAAACTATTAACCCACAGTAGTTGTAGGGTTTGGCTTTAATTACTCATGGTCATGCATACAAAATTCAATATGAACCCACATTAATGGCCGGCCATAACTGATAGGACGATGAAATTGATGGAAATGAGAAGAAAATAAAGAGATTAAATGGTGGGTGTGAAATTTGAAGTACCTCGGGAAAGGGCTGTTCTTCACAGCTTTTTGACCGTACTTTCTCCATCTATAGCCGTCTTCTAGATGATCAACCTCACTTTTTGTCATGAACGCAAATCTTGGTTCTCTCTGTTTCTTGTTCTGATTCCCCTTCTTTATTTTACCATTTCCTTTCAAATTCGACCTTTTACAGTTTTAACAAAACAAAAATTTAAGCATAAAGTCAATCACAAAATCATTAAAAACAAAACCATGGTTTTCAATTATCAAATAAATATCTAGAAAATCTGAAATGCATGGTGTATGAATGGTGTAAGAAATAAACTAATAAAGAATAAACAAAAACATACTGTTGTTTCTTGTTGTTGTTGTTAGTAGTAGTCCTTTGATCATCTCCATCTCCTTCATCATCATCTTCCTCATCATCAAGTTGATCAGGATCATCTTTAATACTTGCCATGATTTCATCATTTGTTGCTTCATTTGATGACGAAGAAATCGATGAAGGTGTTGCAGGCAAGTTTAACACTTCCGATGTAGTAATCGACTCCGTCGGTGGTGGTGGTGGTTGTGATTGTACTTTTGAAGATGTTGGTGGTGGTAATGGCGGTGGTAGTGATAAACTGGATGCTGATGATGGTGTTGGTTGTTGTAGTAAATCAAATATAGAAGGATGATGAGTACTAGTAGTAAAATCCTGAATCCCTAACAAATCCATAAACCCTAAAGAAGTAGAAGAAGAAGATGAAAAGGTCGAACCAATATTTTGATGATAATCCATTTCAAATAAACTTGATAAACTGTTACTAGTACTCATTTCATGATGATGATCACCAAATGATGCTGTTGCTGTTTGAGTAGTTGTTCCCATCGTCATCAGCATCATATTATTGTTGTTATGATTCTCCATATGATCTGATTCAAATTTCCTCTCCATCATCAAACCATCTTTCTAGCCAGAGAGAAAAGTGAAGAAGAAGAAGAAGAAGAAGGTGTTAATGAAATGAAGAAGAAGAAGAGAGGAGAAAGAATATTTTTGTAAAGGATGGATGATTCAGTAGTATTCTATGTATTAGAGAAATGTATGTAGAGGGGGGTTTGTTTTTATGTGTGTGTGAAATGGAATTTAGATTAGGTTAAATTTTAATTAGGACTTGAGATAATGGTGGTGGATATTGATTGACTGGCTATAGGCAGTCAACTAGAGGAGGAGATGACTAGGATGGTGGTGTACGGATTAAGCTAAGCTTTGGAAAGGCCGGTGTAGCAATAAATGCATCAAAAAGTATTTTGTCTTTACAAATTTGGTCGTAGGGTTGTAGTTTTGAGCTTAGCTTTCATACGATGGGAAATGCCATAGGGGTGGTGGTGGTATTTGCATTTTATTTTCTTGTCGTCCTTCATACTTATTCACATGGATGAAGACAGCTTAATTAGTACTACACAATATATCCAATTAGATTTTATCTTTCTGGTTTTCATTCACATAATTTAGAATTTTTTCCTGAACTGATTAACATAAGATATACTCACTTAAAATTTACGCTTAACAGTTTAGCAAACAGATGAAAATAACTTTCTACGGTAAACACTGTAGTATGAATCGTGCGTTTATCTGCACCGAGTCCATGTGGAAAATTTATATCTGAAATAATAAGAAACTTTATTTTGTATTAGTACAAGTTTGTGCTGGTGTATTTATTATTATTTCTACCGAACAAAACAAGTTATTATTTCTTTTTAATATGAATCGTGTATTTATTCATATCTAGATAAAAATCTAATTGGAATGAGTGTCATGTATCTTAACAAAATTATTCGTTCCAAATGTATAAATATTTACCGCTCACCGTCATAGTAATTAGTACCAAAACATGTAAAATTTAAATGAGAATTTAGATAAAAATTGTGAGCTGCAAAATTAAACTCCAGATATTTATTATTATTATTTTTATTTTCTTATAAATTTTTTCCATTAGTGGGAGAACAATGATTACATGAAACTAGTTGGAAGCCTAACAAGCTAGGCTCTAACGACATACTGCTACATTAATTGAACAGGTTGCTGTGCTAGCCTACCAGCGGGTCTCATGGATAATCTTTTCAAGGGGAGCCGAAACGGCGGACTGGGGGGCGAGATTGTGGCATAAGGGGGGCAAGCTAACAACACCTTCCATGTTAATTCCTGCAATGTTACGCCATCGAAGACTCGAACCTGGGACCTCCTGGAGCGCATCACCTTTGGAGAACGGGGTTGACCAGCTGAGCTACGGCCCGTTATTATTATTATTATTTTTATTTTTTTATAAATTTTTTTCCATTAGTGGGAGAACGATGATTACATGAAACTAGTTGGAAGCCTAACAAGCTAGGCTCCAACGACATACTACTACATTAATTGAACAGGATGCTGTGTTAGCCTACCAGCGGGCCTCATGGGTAACCTTTTCAAGGGGAGCCGAAACAGCGAACTGGGGGACGAGATTGTGGCACAAGGGGGGCAAGCTAACAACACCTTCCATGTTAATTCTTGTAATGTTACGTCATCGAAGACTCGAACCTGGGACCTCCTGGAGCGCATCACCTTTGGAGAACGGGGTTGACCAGCTGAGTTAGGGCCCGTTATTATTATTATTATTATTATTATTATTTTATTTTTTTTCCATTAATGAGAGAACGATGATTACATGAAACTAGTTGGAAGCCTAACAAGTTAGGCTCCAACGACATACTACTACTACATTAATTGAACAGGATGTTGTGCTAGCCTACCAGCAGACCTCATGGGTAACCTTGCCAAGGGGAGCCGAAACGGCGGACTGGGGGGCGAGATTGTGGCATAAGGGGTCAAGCTAACTACACCTTCCATGTTAATTCCTGTAATGTTACGCCATCGAAGACTCGAACCTGGGACCTCCTGGAACGCATCACCTTTGAAGAACGGGTTGACCAACTGAGCTAGGACCCGTTATTATTATTATAATTATGTAGTATGAAAATGAAACCATGAAGCAACCTGCTCCTATGAATGTTCTATTTTAGTTTGACCGGCTAATGGTGGTGGTGGTTAAGTGTGAATAGGGTTTAGATTAACGTGGACGTATTACTGCTTAACACAAAACAAAAAGCTGAACCCCAAAAAAGTAAATAAAATGAAAATCTCTTTTCAGTCTCCTCCTCCACTGCATGTGATTCTTCGGAAAAGATTTTTTTTTTATTGCTTTTCTGTAAAATTAAATTACTAGTTTTTTGCATAACTTTTAGTGGGGTATGACTTTTCACTAAAAGACATTTATATCCATATTATTATTTAACTTTTTTGTAAATCTTTTTGGAAGTACTCTAGCTTGTGTTTCTAATTTTTTTAAGCAAATTAGCTTTGTAGGTCGATCATGCATGCCAATGGTTTTGGATCAAAAAGTTGACAATAAAGAAAAATCTATTACGCTTTTTTTGATTATTTTAAGCTTTCTCGTCTATCATGAAATCATAATTCCGATCCACCACTTGACCCTTCCCCACCATTTACCTTGAATGAAGGTTTGGAATCATGAGTAGGGACGAATGAAAAACTATTGCAGAAATTATATTGATCACAAAAAAATAAATAAATAATATTTATTTGTTAGTATATAAATAAACTTTTAATCATGAAAGCCAAAAGAAGAAAAAAGAAAAAAAAAAGGGAAGAAAAAATATACCATATAAAATAAAAAATTTTATTGATAATTTTAAATCTTGAGAGTTTAAAAGAAAAATTGATTAATTATTTTTCATGATAAAGGAAATTCTGAGAGTCTTTTAGATATAATTATAATTTATATTACGAGAAACTTTTTCTTGAAATAAATGAAATTTCGAAAATATTTCAGATATAATTTTAATTTATATTACGAGAACCTTTAATAAAAAATTAATTAATATTTACTACTCTCCCGATTTTTGTCAAAGAGAAGATAATAGAGGAAATTTTTGTCAAAGAGAAGACAATAGGAAATCCTACAGAATGTCTGTTGTTAATTATTCAATCGTTTAATAAGACGATGACTCTAAAAGCGCAATCAACAGAGAAAAATCTTGAAAGGAAATCTGAGAGAAATTTACTCGATCTCTTCAAACATGCGATATATTCAGATTTTTTTGCTCGATATAACTTGTGTTCGAAAATGGGGTTTATTTGTTACTCCCTCCGTCCCCATTATATAGGCGGAGAAGTAAGTTTCTCTTATAATAAGAAATTTTTTTGATTTCCTACATTTTCATCCTCTTTCCTGTTTTATCCCTTGTACAAGTTCTAACACTAGAAACATTAATTTAATTGTGGTGATAACTACCTATAATAAATATGAGTAATATATGGAAAAATCCATCTTGAAAATTGAAAGTCCGCCTATCTAATGAGATTACAAATTTTTACAACTCCACCTTCATAATAGGGACCGAGGGAGTATAAAATTTCCAAAATTTCTGAAGTGGGTAAAATTCTATGGGCAAACTAGGGATTACCGCAGTCGGTGGGAAGAAGAACAAATGAGAGAAGAAAACGTGGAGTTTCGTTATTACCTGGCTGTTAAAGCGTGTGAAATACGAGAGGGCATAAGCAAGTGTGGGACCAGTATTACTGACATGAGGATCTTATGCTGGCACGATTACCGCGTCATCACCATTTCGAACCCGACATCCCAACACTTTCTTATAACCGATCCTTTTCGTTTTAGTGTGCCCATAACCCACTTTTTGCAAAATTTATGGGAACCTAAAAACCAATTTATTTGATTCATTTCTAACCTTCTTCTCGATTGTTACTATACCTGACTTGGCCCAAATCAGATGTCACAATTGATTTTATTTGATTTTTCATTTCTTAATTGAAAGTCTGATTTTACTATTACACAAAATTGGTTAAAAAGACCAAAATCAATAATTCCTGGATGAAAAAAACATCTAGAATTTGATACTGTTTAAATGGACAAAAATGTAAAAATAGCCAGGATGTAAACAGTTTCATTCTACCCATTTTCAAATACTTTTTCTTATTTATAATTTACACATGATGCATCTATTTCATCCTCGCTATTTTTTAAGTTTAAGCCAGGATGAATCCAGTTTCATCCTTGCTATTTCTATGGTGTCCATTTCACCCATACTAATTTTTACTCGTCCATTAGAACCATGTTTTAAAAATATTTGGATAAATGACCCATTTTCTGTTACTATTATCCGTTCGACTAGGACACATTCGAATCGTGTAAAAGATTGTATCTTGAGGATGGGACTCACCAATTTTATGTGTCCATACTGTTTTTGTCTTATTTAAATAGGGGATACGTGTAGAATGATTCTTCGTCGAATTTAGATGTAATGAGTCAGAGTCAGGGGCGGACCTACATGTCGACTAGGGCTGGCCCAAAGTCGAGGAAAACTAAATTTTTTTTGTGTGGTATTGAGTTTGATAAAAAAAATTCATACCTAAATCATAGGCTTAATCCACCCCGAAAAATCCAATAAGTTTTCAAGCCACCCTTAACTTCATATTCCAGTTCGGCCACTAGTCAGAGTCAAATGAATGAAAGGAAAAAAAGCCAACAACTTGTAACATTTTTATCACTCTTCCATAATTTGACTGTATCTATCGTATGGATTTACATGGTGATTTTTAAAAAATTCTACTCGATTGATATGCTATATTTCGTTTTGGATATTCAAATATTTTGTAGTCGACCAATAATAGTATTTTCTATGCTCGATTGGGGGAGTCAAATTTAAAGACCACCCCTTTTATGTGTACTATCGCCAAGTGTGAAACATTGGGGTAAAAGCACGGAAGTGGGTGCGGCTCTAAAGCATATTTTTGAGTCTTGAAAATAAATTTTGACCAAGTACAAGATTTCTAGAAAGATTTATCTTTTTCGATTGATTTGATCTATTTAACTTTGCTATATAATAACAAAGAAACATCCCTATGATTTGACATTATGGGTTTTATATTACACAAGTGGGATGATGAAAAGTGTAATTGGAATCTGTTGGCATCAAAACATTCAAACAAGTTTACTTTTCTTTTACACCGTTTAAATCTTTGGCTCTTAGTATTTAACACTAATTAAAGAAATAATATTGCATTCAAATTACCTACCAAGAAAGCTTAGGCTTGACTTGAACTAGGTCAACTTGATTGTCTATTTGATTTTTACGTTAAATTTTCTTGACCCTGAAATGGTTTAAGTTATGCATTCGTAAATTCTGCTATTGAAAATATACTATATAAGCATTGTAGAAATATTCTGAGTTCGTATGCATCCATATATAAATCGAGAAGCCTAATTAACCTCGAATTTGCCTATCTAATCTGTATAATATCGAAACATTTTCAAAATTCCATTTCAGGTTTAATTCTTATATTTTTAATCATGTAACACAGAATAAATGTGCTAATTAGATTCGGCACAAAAAGTCTACTTGATATCCACTATTACATAAAACTTACACAGACTCTTAACTATTCCTTAAAACTGATTTAAAAGAATGTGGTTATTCGAGGTAAAAAATTTGGATTATCCAAAGTTTACTTTCGACAAAATAATTACTCAAACTTTTCTAATATAATTAATCTGTTGGAACGAATGACATGATTGTTGAACCAATGCAAATCAAGGACACTCCGGTTTTAGGACTCCATTTTTCTGATTTTTCTGATTTTTTTATAAAAGCCTAGTTCAAGCCTCTTTTAAGATCGTGTTCATGTCAAATAAAAAAATAGATTATTGATGGAACTTTGGCAAGACCCCAAAATCAGTTTGTTTTAGCTGTGGGTCTCAGAGTGGTGTAACGGGTGACAAATTGATATGGAGAGGAGCAGGATAGGATAATATATATGGTGGTGAAGTAGAAACAGGATCACCGGGACCCTTGTAATTTTAACCTTTTGGAAAATTCCAAAAGGAGCACTTTATTTAATATATTTTCTTGTGACCATAATACACGGCCCGGGTCGCCATCGACCCGGAATACGATGCCCGACCATCCGTGCTTTAATGAGCGAGTACACTTGTAACCATCTCATTCACTTGTAACGTGCCCCTAATTTAACGCGGTTTTATTGATTTGATTGATGGATGCTTGTAATACACGCTCTCTCTTTGTGGGTGTAATTGTAGCTTTGATTTTATTTTTATTTTATTTTTGTTTTGTGAAATCAAAAAAGTAAGTGGATAATATTTTATTTTATTTTATTTTATGTGTATTACTTGCAAATTAAGCTTTGAGCTGGGAATAAGACCAAATCTTATGAACCTCAATTTTATTAGTTTAATATTGGTTGTTGTTATTTTTTTTCATTTTTTTATGGCATGGAAAACTGGTAGTTGTAGAACTTAGCTGAATTTTAGAATGGTGTCATGTTTTGTTTGACACTTTCCTATCTTTGGTAGCATATGTGTAGCTCAATACCACTGGAGCAGATACCGACTGTGAAAATACATCATCAAACGATTCTTTTCTTTTCTTTTTCTTAATCTGTAAAGAAATGGAATCGATGAATTTCGAGTTCAGGTCGTTGGTATCATAGTAATGACTTTACTGTCCGTACAATTATAATATTGGCTACGGCGGATAATTTTACAAGGATAACATTCTTATCGGGGAAAATGAGCAAATATAGTTGTGATGGAGAAGAAATCGATGAATGTTTGGCTCATTTTGAGGCAGAGGGGACCAAAAATTTCATACCATAATGGTTGCCTTAACCTATCACAAATAATACTTTGTTCTGAAATTTAAAATGAAAATGATATTACCTTCATTTCTAGAAGAAAAGTACCATTATCTTTTCATTTGTTGAGATTATTAGTTCCACATTGTCTAGGTAATCTAAGATCCTGAGGCTTATAAATATTTGGGCCTCTCCATTCATTGCCAATTGGTTTTGAGTTGGATGCTTGTATTCTAACATGGTATCACATCAGACTATTTGCAACGAGTCATTTGGATGCACTTTTACTCCGCGTCACCCGATTTAATTGTCCACGTGTTAGATCCAACGAGGCTACACGTGAGAGAACGTGTTCAGATCATTAGTCCGGCCAACATTGTCTGGGCAATCTAAGATTCCGAGGTTTATAATCCTTTGGGCCTCTCCACTCGTTGCCAATTGGTTTTGAGTTAGATGTCTGTATTCTAACATCATTCTAGCCTAAAAACATGTCAATCTCAAAAAAATAAAAATAAATTAATAATAATTTTTCTTCAAAAATGGATGGAGTGTTATTAAAATTCCTCCATAAAATACACAAAATATAAAAAGAAAATGCACAAAATGACCATAAAAATGACGCATATCCAATTTCCAAAGAATCGTTGTTTTCCCTTGACAAAAAGGAAAAGTCCAAGGAGAGGAGAAGGAGAGGTTCAAAGGCCTCCTAGCTAGTATTTGACTGCTGTCACATTCCGGTGGTCTAATCTTCTTCTTCTTCTCTTTCTCTTAATTAGTGATACCGATACGCATACGTATAGGGCCGTTAACTTCATACCTAACAACAACACTAGCTAGCAGTACGCTGCAAGATATACACATATACTATTCTAGAGCTGAATTGACCGGAAAATAAATCATCTTTGAACGAATGAACACTTGTTGTTGTTGTAGTTGTAGTTGCTGCTTATTCAACTCAATGGTCCCCTTTGCAAGTTTCATTGTCTTTGGATAATTAGAAAACTTGACACCAAATCCAAGATCGATTGGATCATTAACACAAAGGTCAACTGGATGAACAGTAGTATCAGTCAATTTTTTTATTCTCTGGTGGTCTCTAGCTCCTGATTAAATATGAAATATCCCTTCGATTATCGTGTCTGTTGGTTGTGTGCATGTGCATTTCTTAGCAACAAAGTTAGAGTCCTGATCTGGGTGGTGGTAGGGTTTTCGTAGATCCATTCTAACAATGTGAAAATAGTAGTGGTTTGTTTACACTAGCTACAGATTAAGGTGCCTCGTACGCTATTCCTAGTACTGCGTCTACATTTGGGGTCGGGAAAATATGTCTACAACTTCAGCATGGCCTTGCTTTTGTAAAAAAGAAAACAATTTCACCGGAACAACGAGCAGCTGAAATTATGAACACCATAAATAAGTTGCACATTTTGTTATCAAACAAGCCTAAGTTCACCACTTAGAAGGCGTTTGGCAACGAGAAACAGAAGTTGAGCAAAGTATGCTTTTTGATTTATAAGCAACTTTTGTAAGTTATGTTAAGTTTACATATCCAGACTAACTTCTTGTGTTTTTTGTTTTCTAAATTGGTTATCACACATTTTAGCTGGATTGCATACTAAAACATTAGAACCCTTTAAAAATTGTCTTACTAAATTAATTTCCGACTTTTCTACTTAATTAAAATCGAAATAACTTCCCGAGGTACTACCCGTAGACCACAAGGGGTCTCTAGATACTAGAAATAGGAATGTTTTTACTTCACGAAAAGTAAAAATCTTGGTTCTAATGGCCATTCTGAAATTTAATTAGTTCGAAACATAACTTCTGACTTTTCTCCTTTAGAAGTTTAAAAACAACTTCCCTAACGTATCACCCAAAATATTGTAAAAATGGAATTCCAAATGTAAAAAGAATGGGTCAACCAAGGTTTTTTATGGGGTTACTGGTTGTTGATATGGTGGTGATGGTGTTTGAATTGGTACACTAGAATCGACATCACAAGTTGCTCATTTATAAGGGGAGTTATTGCAGCAAGAGAGATGATGCGTGATAGTTTGAGATACACGAAAACATGATTTGGATTCATTTGTTACACTGCATTCAACCCTCTCCTTCCCTGTCTCATAAATAAGCAGCTAGCTAGGAGGGAGGGGCTACATGATTTTGGTTCGTACGTACATTTCAATTCCTCTTTGGATATTGATGTTACATCAAGATACATATCATTTTACACCATTCATTACAACTAAGTAGCTATATATGTAGCTAAGCTAGGGTTACATCACTAGATTGATTAGCCAAATCTATAAAGACATTTTTCATTTCATTCTTACCACCACAACTAGCCTACTAAATACCAGTACTCTCTTTTTTTGTACAAACATTTTAGTGCTTATACGAATACTTTTTCTTTTTTTTTGTACAGACATTGTAGCTTTATCCTCTGAGCAAACCTAGCTAGCCGAATAGTCCCAATCTGTCATCCTCCACAAGGATTCTTACCTTTTAAATTTGGTGCTGAAAAGTTTCGAATTCAAGTAAAAAATATCATCAAATAATGACTTTACCACTATATTGATGACACTGTCCTCGGCAACTAAGCTGAAAAGCTCGTAATATTATCTCACCCTTGTTGAAAATCAATGTGTACGTGAGCAATTACGAAGGCTAAGTGGTACTTAAAATATAAATTACGAATTGATTATGATATGATTAGATTAAGATTAGATCATATGGGTTGAAATCATGGAGATCTCAGAAGAAAATTTTCACATGATCAGGGGACCATACCCTAGAAAAAGAGTAGTCAAAGTCAAGTGCTGCATGTCCTTTAGCTTCATACTGAACTGTCCTCAATAAGTCAATATTCATACAGGGAACATATTTTTATATCTAGATTTTTCAAATGTTTGACAGTTTCATTCTTGGATTTCCTGAAAATTTCAATTAGTTTTTATTTTTTTTCTGATTTAATTAAATCATTTATTTTTCTGAGTTTAGGTTGACAATGACGAAATAAGATCCAAAGTTTCATTGACTCATTTCCATGATCCAAAAAACTAAAATAAATTGTTTCACCCATTTTTCTTCCATCTTCTGCAAGGACAGTCAGATGAGATCTCAAAACCCTAGAATGTCAGTCACCAAAAACAAACAATTGAACCAGAATATTTGGGATTGATCAAAAAAAATATAAATGAGCACAGACTATTTGGAGGAGTGTATAATGGAGCAAAAATTCTGACCCCAACCCACTAAATGTGTGAAATGTTTGACTCATTTTGTTTAAGTTGACCTTGACCATTCTCTGTGACTTGTTATGTTTGACTATCTTCACTTTTTTTTGTGGGCTCGTCCAAGAAAGAAGTGGGGTCTAATTTGGTGGGCCCGTTTAGACATTTCCCTCCCCCAATTTTTGATTTATTTTGAAGATTCTTCTTTTTTCCAAGTGCAGGGTTTCACATTTTAATGTTGAAATATCATTGCTGAAACCTTTTATCGATTTCATACGCAAAAATCAGTATTGTTACTAAATGACTGATAAATAAAACATTCTGAGCCCGAAAAAAACAAGCAGTTGGTCTGCAATAGTATGATATAGTATTCAACATCTTGTTTTCTGCTTGTGTATACTTGAGAGGATTAATTGATGTTTACATGGAATATTGAAGCAAAGTGACAAATTAGGCAAGCTCTCATAATCAGCAAGGGAAACAGGGGAAGGGAGATGTGGTTCGAGCGCGATCCATGGAGAAAAGCCTATTGATAACGATAACCTGTCGGTCTAGGAAGTAATGTGGAGTCATATCGTGTGATGTTATCGTCGTTATATTATTTGATTGTTGACCTAATCATGTTTGTGGTTTCATATTATACAACTAAAGCAATCGATTCTAGTTGGTCCAAAAGAAATCCAGCTTTGTGGTCCTATTTTTGGTACAAATAGACGTGGGTTCGATGATGTCAGACACCGACGACGACAATGTCTTCGAATGAGACATGAAAACTATTGCTTTCAAGTGCGAAGCTTCGGCTGTGAATGAACCCCACCGACTACTAACAAAAGAACTGTAATAGGTGTCATTAAGTTCGAGATTTAAGATTTCACCAAAATTAGGACAGAACTGATAAATACTAATCACTGACAAGAAAAATCAACAAGGCTGAGAGCACACAAACTAAGATTAATAGGCATTTCCATGGTTAACTATCATAACAGCTCCCTCGACTATGCAGAAACAAAGAAGAAGATAAAAGGTGAGAATTGAACAACATACTCTGACTAGGGTAATTACAGAAGGCCGTGAGATAATAGAAAGCCTTCAAGAGTCTTTCACAGTAGTTGCAGTAACTTGCTTACTTCTGCGCTGGTAAACATCCCAGTTGTACACCCGAGCGACAGTGACCTGGTACGGCAACAATTGATGGTTAGCGAAAAGTTGAAATGAAATAGGATAAAGAAAGCTGGAAGTTAAAGATGTACCTGTGTTATCGTCACTTGGTCCCTTAAGAATTGTAGATCAGCAATAAGGACCTCTAAGCTTGCTTTAGCATTATCAAGATTCTTTTGTAGAAGAGCACTGGCCTGCCAAAAACTACCCTACAAGTTACTATTCATTGATTTCCATTGATACCAAATTAACTGTTACTTAAGACCAGAAACAATTAATTTTTCGCTACAAGTTTTACTACAGTTCATTACATTCCAGGCTTTCAGCTCAGTAACCATTGCCTAAACAAATCACTAATAGTCCCTTGTTTTCCTGAATAAGATGAAGAGAGTAGAGTTATCTAGTTGAAGAACTGAGCAATGTGAGTTATCCTTCTATTCCACGCAACACTGATTTTGTTGCACAGAATATGAATACCTAGTCAACTCTTTGACAAATTATACACGATTCATGGGTGATGGTTAACTACCACAAGGCGCTGACAATTATTTTAAGACGAACCAAAGGCAACTTCTGGTGGGAATGTTTCCTTCGAGGACATGGTAACATTAATGATTCTAAGGGTCCAGAAGAGTGATATTTCGTCAAAAAGAACGATTCAATTTTTATCCTGTATGCTAGTACTGACGTACTATTAGAAGAAGAAAATAAGCACTATTATTATTGGATTATTAATATGCAAATTCTCAATAAACGGACCTCTTCACTTGTGTATTCCAGCATGACATTTGCTCCCAGCCACAGACATACAGAGTTTGACTCCTCAATGCGGGCCCGTGAATATATGCCTTCTGAAACTTCAAAATCGGCTAATAGTTCCTGCAACCAGATAAAATGAGGAAAACAGTTTATGAGCCAACAATGAGGAGTCATACGCAAAATGAGGAAAACAGTTTACGGCATACTAACCCTACGAACTATGAACAGTAAGTAAGACTTATCAGAGTCAAACGCAAAATGGAGCAAGACAGAACATTCAGTTCTGAAGAAGCAGATGGTGGTGGGCCTAGTGGCTCCACGTGATCAAACCAAGGAAGCACTCATACCAATAAACTCAAGTTCACGAAGAATTCAAATTCAAATAAAAACAAGATTTCTTTATATCGATCATCCAGTAAAAAGACATGGGTCCTATGGTAATCCATTACACATATAACTGATCAAATCCAGTTAGGAAGTTCATAAAAGAAGGCAGCATTAATAACTGCCTTTTAGCTAACAGATGCCCAGGAGTGGTCCAGAGAATCAAACAATAACTGACACAGCTGCAAAGAATTTGACTTTTGAGGAAATGCTCTGAGCTGCCAGCATGTGGTGGGTGCGCACAAATGAAAGTTCAAAAGTCAAAGAACCAACTTAGACGGTGCAAAAATAAATGATTCATCATCATATCTCCGTAGTTTTTTGTCAAAAACACATTTTGGGAAACTGACGATGAATGAGCTGGATGAGTCAGGACTAAAACAAGATACAGTTATGAGCCCACACCTCACGCTTAAAACGTAAAGGAGTTTGTTCAAGAACTCACAGTTTGGGATAGTAGAGAAGGTAACAAAAAGCAGGAAATAAAAGAAGAGACCAGGACGATCGGACTTGTTTTGACCGGGAATCAAAATCCCCTGCTTGATCAAAATAAAGGCTGGATAAGCCTGCGCTCAAGCATCTACAATCAGACTTGTTTTGCTTTCTCTAATCTGAATGAGCATAAAACGTAGACTAAGAAATGAATGATAACCAGAATCACCTCGACTAAAAATAAAACAAAATTATTATATGCTGATGCCCAGTGTTACTGAATCTCTACTGACATAGAGATACAAAATAAATAGATCAGCTGAAATTATGACAACTAAGTCGACATTAGGAAGTCGAAAATTCATCCAGCATAGCTAAGGTGCGGTTGCATTTCTGTACATGTATTTGTGAACAATGTTTGTATCTAGGCAACTTGTACATAAAGAGTCATGAATCAAGAAGATGTACATTATTAAAACATTGTGTCAAAAGTATGCACAGAAATAAGAATAACGAACCTCACCAGTACCCTTCTTAGCTTGTAAAGTATCAACCATATCCAAACACTTCTCAATGTCGGGAATTTTCGCCTGGTTATAAAAAAAATGATCAGTTGCACAGACAAACCAGTTTACTTCATAGAAACAGCAAGAAGCAGTAAAACCTAAAGTTTTATCTAACAGCGGCGGAGCCAGAAAATCTGCTATGGGGAGGCAAAGTTAGTTCAGGGTAGGAAAAAAGGCAGAAAAAGGCTTGGACTGGGAAAAAATAATCTTGGCATAGGCAAAAATGGGCTTGGTAGCCAGCCCAGCAGGGTAGGCAACTGCCTATCCTTGCCATGGGCAGGCTCCGCCACTGTTCTCTAGTTAAGGTGCTGAGGCAAAACGCACATCAAAATTAGTGAAAGACAAGCAGATCCTTATTGTGTTTTTAAGTCAGATGGAATGATGGTTAACTGTGGCATACTTTACACATTTTAATCAGCCACTCAGCTTTCTTTGAGAATTAAAAGTGTTTATACATATTCTGCACCAATTCAGTAGTTGCCCTGTGAGCTGCATATACTAATATCTAGCCCATATGAGATCTGAAAAAACCGAAAGTAAGTTAAGCACCTGAAGTTCCCGCTGCTGAGCAAGAAGTTTCATCTCAACCACCTTGTACTGCTGAAGCCTGCAACATTAGTACAAATAAACAAGTCAGAAAGCTGGCCGATACAGCATAAACATAAATCTTTAATATTCATATGATGGAATCATTGAAATCATGCTCTCTCAAAACTAACACTTTTATAGTGAGTAACAAGTAACAACTCTCCTATGAGTAGCAAAAATAACACCAGTAGCTACAACACCTTGTTTTTCATATTTTTCCTGCGTTGGAATGTATTATCAGTGGTAATTGTACTTGTAGCTAAAGTTCTGCTAGCTAAATCATGTGTGTTTTTATGTAGTACACTGCAGCAAATCTTTGTACCCATGCCATTGTTACTTTTCACGATTCAGTGCGCCTTACCAGTATAGATACCGTTGTTACATTGAAAAACAATCCACAATTCAATAAGCCTTACAAAACTACCCTTATGAGGCAAGTGACAACATGAATTGTATATCGACGCTAAATTCGGGCTACAGATATATCTTTCGTTAGTAAATGAGTTGTAATTTGTAGGCTTGCACACTACCATTATCTAATTCAGCTTATACTTCCCACATTATTTGTCACTACCATTATCTAATTCAGCTTATACTTCCCACAGTATTTGTCAAAACGCTGAAGACTCAGCAGTGCACCCCACGATAATTATAAAGGGAACTAAGGTGGCGCAGTTTCAATCAAAACCTAGAATCTAAGTCCCCAAGCTAAATCATTACATCCAAATACTGAAAGACTTTAAACTGACTTCACTGATGTCCACTAGTATCACTTAAATCAAGTTCTACAAGTGATCTACCATGTAATCTACACTATGAAGCGCGTCGTAAAAATTCAACAATTCCAATGAAATTACTTCCAGCCACATCAGATATATAGAAGGTTGATATCAATGAAGAAATTAATTAACTCATTCTGAATAAGCTCAATACAGTACAGTGATTGGTTTTCTATAAATCAAATGTTCTTTAAATCTCTAAAATCAGCCAAAGAATCATGTTTTAATACACTACAACTTAATATAAACAAAACCCATTTTCTAAATCCTCTACAAAACCCTGAATTAGAATCAATTTTGGAATTAATCAATTAAAAAATAAAGACCTAAATCAAGACACGAAAGGAGAATGAGAAAAAGATCAAACCATTCTTGAAGAAATGCCAAGGAAGAAGTGACATCTAGACCTAATTGTGTTAGATAAGTTTGAACATCAGATACAAATGATGCTCCGGGTATACCTCTTCTTTCAGATACCTCTGATGATGACGATGAAGACGAAGCCATTGAAGAGAGCAAGTGAGCGACAAAAGTAAGGTCTGAGCTAGGTATATTTGGCCGTAATGGGCCTCAATTTTCTTGGGCACATTTATAGAACGATTTCTTGGGCACCCGAACCATGGTGTTTTAGAGGGGAGTTGTTAGGCCATCCATTTTTAGGGATACGGGGCAAGGGTGTAAAATCGTAAATCGAAACGTGAATCGATTTTTAATTTTTGAGAATCGAATCATATATTGAATCGTGAATCAAAGATTATGGTCGATTATTAAATTGTTATATTTTTAATTATATTATGTAGAAATGTAATTTCTTTGATGAATTCTGTTAAGAAAGTATGAAAATTGTATAATTATATATGAATTCGTCGTTATCACCAAACAAGTAATGGCACAATGGTTTGGTACGAGATAGTCAAATTTCAAGATCGCATCCAGGAAGGAATCTTACATGAGTTTAGGAAGATTCGATTCAAAACCGATTTGCAATCGAATTTAGTAGAATTTGACCGGTCAAAACTCACAGTCAAAGGTCACGATCGCATCCAGAAAGGAATCTTACACGAGTTTAGGAAGATTCGATTCAAAGTACCGATTTGCAAAGAAATTTGCAACAAAATGAATTTATTTGAATCGAACGATTTTAAAAACCTTGATAAGGGGTAACAAATGACTAAATTATACATATTACTTATTCAAATTATTTCAACTTTTTTGAAACATTTTCTTTGAGTTTTAGTTTTAGTTTATTTTTTCCATTTTGAATTTATTTTAAAGGTTCGACATTTCTTTTATATTTCCTAGAAAACTTCAATTTGTTTTTCACATACGAGGAACAAATTGAGGTTCATCTAAGTTGATTGTTTTTTCATAACCGAACACATGTTCAGCTGAGTTGTTTTTTTATATTTTGTTATGTTGTGAAATCTTCCATCACAAATTCCTTACTATTATTTACTAATATTTCAACCAATTATACTGGCATGATCAAGTTGGATTGATCATACCATGGTCTTTATGGATATGTTGTTGGTGAACATCAAGAACCATCGGCAGAAGCTATTATTGATGGAGTTACAACACCTAATCCAAGGTGGATCTATTAGCGAAAGCTTAATAAAATTGTTACTAGCTGCATCAAAGCTACTTTACTGCAAATATCGTATCTACTATTCTTGGTCTGTTTTCTGTTCGTGAAAACATAATTGTTTCTTGAGACTAGTTTTTGAAAACAATTTGTAGCACGGAAAAATATGTTAATAAATCAGTTGCATAATATTAGGAAGGCTAATATCTATAAATTCTTGTTTATGTTCAGCATATCATGAAAATCGATGATTTTCTAACTGTTATGGGAAGAAAAAAATTCGGTAAGTTTGACTTGATGATGCACATTTTAAATAGATAGCGAAGATATTATGACAATTTTACTAATTCTGCTCGAAATCGTGAAACTCTTTTCACTTTTGGTGAAATAGAAGCCAGACTGTTAAATTATAGCAGTGGCGCTCATTGATCAAAAGTAACATTCTAGTGTAGTGTTTTATTTTCGGCGTACAACTTCCTTTTATGGTCGTAATGTCAATTATGTATCTAAGCATAAATTCAAGAATTCAAAGAATATTCCTCATTTCAAGAATAATCAACATAAACAAGGCTTTTCATCAAACTCGGGTGGTCCTTCCGGTGATCTCAATTCGATAAAATCTTTAATTGATTTCTCATTAGCTCAATGCCAATTTTCTTGAAAAATAAGAAATTATGCTAGTAATGTTTCCTCAAGTATCATCCATTACCTATAAGAACAATATCGATACTTCTATCGCTTCTATTTCCAATGCTATGCACCCAAATGCAGCAAGCCTTTTCAAGCATGCATGTTGCTGATATTCCATCTCATGATGATGTTTCTACTTAAACTTAGTGGTTATCTGATTCAGGAGGTTCTGCACGTATGAATTGATGGGGATTCATCCATCTTGCAAAATACATTAACTTATGGTAGGAAGGACAAGATTATATGGTTGGAAATAGACCAAAATATGTAGAGTGATTTCAATTCAATAAAGTCTTTAATTGATTTCTCATAAGTTGAATGTCAAATTTGTCGAAAAATAAGACTTTATGCTAGTAAATGTTACTTTTGGTATCTTTCACCACATAACAATAGTATCACTTCTACTGCAAGTGCTCCTCAGGTGCAAAAAACTTTTTAAATCATGCATATGCATGTCGTTAAGGCTTTTTCTTCTGCAAACGCTGCTAACTGCTGTTGAGCTTGCCCTTTTCTTGGTTTTGTTCCCTTTTGAGATAAAATAGGTTTTGTTATTTTTATATTTTATTTTTTAAGCTGTCGTTGATGGTGGTTTTTAGCTTAGGGTTAAAATCGTAAATTTTAGTCAAACGGTAATGTCACACTTCAGTAATAATGTCGCCACTAGTACATTTATTGAACCATTCAACATGTCTGCGTAAAATTACCGGGTTACCTTTTTTTTACGTACATTTTTTAAGTTGTTGTTGATGGTGGTTTTCCACCGAACGCATGGTAACTTTTGGCCCAATACCAAGCCCTAATATTGGTCGCGCCTAAACTATGCCAAAACCCTAGTTTTGGCCGCGCCTAAACTACGCAAAAATCCTAGCTCGGCCGCGCCTAAACCATGGCACTGGCTTCAAACAAAGGGTTGCAACAATCAACGACCACCCTTCCTCCTGAGATACGAATCTCAGACATAATAACTTTCCACCAAACAATTTGGACGTGCCAAGAGCATGCAAGCGCTGTAACCATGCCGCTGGTTTCCAAAGGAAGGATTGCAACAATCCACGGCTACCCTTCCTCCTGAGATGCAGATCTCATCCGTACAAACCTGCCACCAAACGAATCGTGGCAGTGTCTTGGCTGCGATGCTAACTCTCTGGTCACGACACCAACCTGTCTACGATGCCTATTTTTTGGTTACGGAACCAACTTGGCTACAGACGCCAAATCCTTTGGCCACGCCACACGTAGCAACATGCTACACGTTTTCCACGAAAACACTCGAGACATCAAAACATGTCACAAACTGGGGGATGCTCATCAGGGTATTGGACTGGCGGTTTACAGCGTGCGGCGTACACTACGCCCATTATAGGAAAGTGTCATAAGGGTGAGGCGATTAGTAAATACAAGAATTAATGGTGAAACGTTTCCTTCATTATGGAAACAACAATTCCAAGCGTTACCCGTTACCATTTTCTTCCATTCACTCAACCGTTTCCACTTCTTACGAGACTAGGGTGTGTTTTGTTGCGACTTGTATAAATAGGTCTCACATATTTCCACCAAACACAAGTTTTTCTCAAGATAATACAACACTCAGAAATCACTTGTCAGCTTTCCCATCTGTTAGCTTTCCACTTTCTGATACAAGTCGTCAAACAACTACTCTTCCCGCATCAACTATTCTGGTATCAACACTCTCTTCGCTTCCCTCCCTAGTCCAACCCTTCTCCTTCACTTTGTGACCGAAGCAAGTCTGGAACGGTCATTTCTTGGTTTAGGCCGGATTTGTACAGATTGATCTATCGAATCAAAGTACTCCCTTGCTGTACATTGTTTAGGGTTTAGACTCGTTTCTCACCCACTCGAAATTACCAAAATCAGCAGAAACTGTTTTCACCCTCAAACAATTGGCGACCACAGTGAGAGATCAGTCTCTCTGTTGCAATATCAGCTTCTATCTTTCAATTTCGTCTTTCAATTAGAAACTCAATATGGTAGAACTTAGATCTGGGTCAGCAACGAACCCTGAGAACACCAGCGCGGAAACCGTCCCTGTTGCTAACGCTCCTCCCAGCTGCATTAACACGCCGCCTACTAATCCCAGCAGCACGGAAAGCGCTCTTTCAGGTATTACACCGCCAATCACCAGGGCCAGAGCTGCTGCCACACCTAACGCTTCTACACCACCTACCAATCCCAGTAGCACAGAAAGTGCTCCTTTAGGTGTTACCCCACCAGTCACAAGGGCCAGAGCTTTTGATGCCGCCCCTAATGTTTCTTCGAGTATGGCACCTCCGACCATCACTAGGACGACAATTACTCCACCATCAGAACGAGAAACCGGAGGATCCAGAGGAAGCTGCCCCTACATAACCATTGCTGATTTGATGGAAATACATGAGGTTCTTGTTAGAGCCCAGATGGACATGGCTTCGACTCAGAAAGAAGTACTTGTCTTTCTCAAGACCCTAACAGAGCGGCTACCACAGGAGCCGCGCCATCCAGAGTCGATCAAGAACACCTCCAATACCCCTGGCGCCGGCACCTCAGCAGGGCATACCTTTGTAGACGAATAAACTCACGCCAGAACCCCATTGGAGAGAAATCAACTGTCCAATTTTGTCACGCGAGAAGATTTAGAACAACTTCTTCGGAATCGAATCAAAAGTGATGATGTAGACATGCATCAGCATCGACCCCGTTATCCTCCTGATATACAAAGAATTCCTCTTCCAAGAGGATACACTTCTCCTCAATTCACCTTATACGACGGCACCGGTAATGCACGTGAACATATCTCTCGATTCCTAGAGTCCCTAGGCGAACACGAATACAACCACACCCTCAGTCTGAGGGAGTTTTCGAAGTCGCTTACCGGAAGAGCGTACACGTGGTACAACAACATCACACCAAACATCATCTCCAACTGGGGTGACATGGTTACGGCTTTCTACAAAAAGTACTTCTTCGTGTCTGAGCAGGTTACCTTCTCAGATCTATGAAGGATGTTCCAACGAGATAACGAACATCCAAATGATTTTTTCAAGAGATTCAGGGTGCAAGCGCTAGAATGTCACGACCCAAATGTGACCGAAAAACAATTGGTAAATTCCTGCATCAACGATATGGCTCTCATCTATCGCGCCTTACTAGAGAACCTGCGGTTCCAGACATTCTCCGAAATCCATGAGGCTGCCAAACGATCGGCCACGACGGCACCAGCGTTATTATAAATAACCAGGCCAATTAGAGGCGAAGACATACGCGAAACTCGAGAAATTAGATGTCTCGTCAACAAGAAATACAACACTGGTTCCTCCTTTGTGAGCGTAGTGGACGAAGAAAGGAAAAGGAAGGCCCCAGTGGCAGATTAACATCCTAAGCACGCGGCACCAGCACAACGGGTGGCTCCGCCACGGAGGGCCACCGCTAAGACTCCCATGCGTCGTCATGAATCTGGAGGAAACGTCATGGATTTCCCGTTCCCGATCAAGGAAGTGATCGAACTCTTAGAGGCATGGATCCATGACGATGTCATTAGATTACCACCCTCCAGACGCCCACCGACTGAGGAAGAGATGGAGCACCCCAAATACAGCCGCTATCACCGGTTTGTTCACCACCCGACCAGCGACTGCAACAGACTAAAACATATCTTCAAGGAGAAGTTAGAGGAAGGGGAACTTCAGTTGGGAAATGTGGGAGTACATAGAGATCCACTTCCAGTCAGAAATTGCGGGATCTCTGGGGACTCCGTGCACGAAACTGTACAATCCATGATGCAGCATGTGTGCGAAATTCTCTACATTTCCAAGACGCAGCGTCAAGACATCTTCACGTCCCTCGATCATGTTGTGTCGGGAAAACGACTTTTTACGGTTACGAAAGCTACTCCAGAAGCCCCGGCTCTTTTAAGGGACAACGCTTAAAAACACAACTGGGGACTGCTAACCACGGCCTACCTAAAGGGCACTGATCTCGACAACACATTGGTCGATGCAGCCTCTGACTTCAATATCATTACCATCAAGACTCTGAGAGATGCAGGGATTTTGAAGCAAGAGACTACCCACTCCCCAATCACGGTCGAGAATTCGGAAGGAGAAGCAATGAACGCATACGGCTACATTAACCTCAAAATCAAGGTGGGAGACGTTATAACGCATAGCAATGTCAAAGAACTAAGTTATGACATGATCCTGGGGCGCTCGTGGGTATTTGACAACGAAGCAAAATTGGGAGCATCCCCTCTGCCAGTGTCGACACCTGAAAGAGTTTCCAACAAGCTGTCCAACCTGCTGCTGTATCAACAACTTACCAATGGAACTCGATCACCCGGAGAATTCCCGCTGGCGCTCGCCCATAGATTCCAAATGTAAGCAAGCCTGGTCAAACAACCTTCTCTACAACCAGTCGTTTCTTCTCTTAGCCCGTCATGGGGACTTGGTCCGATTATCAGTACGGACATTGTTAAGAGATGTGAGTGGTATGCGGGGCCTTTCAAGCGCTTCACCAAGGATTTGGAAGCTGCAACCGAAGATGACGAGACCAAGAGTCATGCGGTTACACGATGCCCAAAGTTTCAAATGGGAGACATGGTAGTCAAGGAAAGCTCATTTCAAGTCGGAAACATAACGGTGAAGATAGCTGTTCGGACTGATTCACCAGAAGAAAAGGAAGACGAGCCATATCTGGTGAAAGATGTTCTTTTGTGCAGTTACTGCAAAATCATCAATACTGACAAGTTGGAAGGCATAACAGTTCACCCGCGATGGCTCAATCCCTTCAATTCCTAAATCACGGTGTTACTTCCTCCTCCAATATTCTCTCTTTAATATTTTCTTCAGCGATTTCCCGTTCCACTCAATATTTGTATTACCTCCAAGATGAATACGCCACTTGCATTCTTAAATAGGTTTCCGATTTCTATTTGAAGTATACTTTTCTTTTCATATGAGTTTTCTGGATCAAAAAAAAAAATCCCGAAACCATTACCCATCAAATCACGACCAGAAAATCCAAAACCCTGCAAAAGATGCTTTACTCGAAACTTTGAATGGAAGAATATAAAAGGAATCATCAGACGACAGGAAAGGTATGGAATATCAAACAACCTATTTTGATAAAGGTTTTGGATCCTTTCAAAAAATAGGTTGTATTCAAAGAAGCTAAATAAGCGGGATATTCTTTGGCGAAACCCTAACTTCGTCACTAATACAAAGAAGATAAAAATGAGTCCGTGAAACATCAAAGCGTCTACACGCCAAAGAAAAATGGAAAAAAGGGAAACTGGTCATCGAAAGAAGACTCCCGGATCGCCAACGCCTCTGTCAGAGCCCTTTCAAGCACATTCCCCAATAATCTTTCGGAAAACAAACGTTCCATTCAGAAGACGCCTCCGTAACAGCAACTCCAACATCCCACCCGGAAACCGCCTCAGCAGCAACAATTTCCGCCTCCTGTCCAACACCCACTTAGATAACCGTCTCAGCATATACCACTATAGCTTATCCAACGTCCCTAACAGCAGTTTCGGCGTCCACTCCAAAAACTGCTTCAGTTTCGTCAACCACAACGGCGTCTTCCTCGGAAGATTTTTCAGCAGGCTTTCGAGGATTTCCCGGTTCATCCACACCAGAATCAAGGATTATGACACCATCTCGGGTAGGGAAATTAAGATGGCTCTCCTCTAGAAGTTTCACAGACTCAGTCTTCCGCCATTTCAATCGAGAGGCGAGTCGTTCAGCCCTAGCACTGGGCTGTGAATAAGTTTGTTTTCTTGAGGTATCTCAACGCGCTGGGATGCTTCACCATCTCCCCGCTTTTCCCCCATGTCCACCAGAGTCATGAAAGCCTGAGCATGCATCCGCACTCCACATAAATACGTGGAAGGCATGTCCTGAATAATTTCACCAGCTACACGAAACAGGGAATTAATTCTGTCCAATGCCTCCTCATGAGAAGAAGACCAATTTTCGTCGATCCCAAAGATTCTCTCCGAAGAGTCAGAGGTACAGTTGTCACTGGAAGATCCCATTATGTACTACAAAATCAAAAGATGGGATAGGTTTTCGCTATATCTTCACCAGCCATCTACAAGAACAAGAAAACAGAGTGAGCAACCAGGAGAAAGCACGAGACGATACTTGTAAAGAGGATAGACGTGATTTCAAGACGATCTGTACGAACGAAGGATTCAAGATCGCCTCTTATATTCAACAGAGCGATGAAATCCGAAAAAAGAAAGCTTTCTACTAGTCGTGAATTAAGGCGTGATATCGGTTGGAAAATATATTTGTCTATGCGTGTCAATTAGGGATTGTTATTAAAAAAACAACCTAGAAGTACGTGTTTGTAACACGCTGGCCTGCGTTATCGCTTCTGCTCTACTGCCATCCCCGGAACTTTGAAGCGAAACCGGAAGTATAACATAAGGAGGAGAGCTAACACCTTTCATATGGACGTGATACTTTGGGATATGAATAAGGAAAGGATTTCCTATCTGAGCCACGCATGGAAAGAGGCAACCGGACCTGCAAGCGACACCATAAGTCCGCGCCACGCAAAGCCAACAACCCATGCCAAGCCAAACCTCATCCAAATCCGATCCAACTCTAACGGCTCCTTTCCAAGCCGACCAACGCTAGCGGCTCCGTTTTAAGCCACACCATGCCAACGGCTTGCCAAGCCAAGCCAGAAACGCTAACAACTCCGCGTTCCCCAGCCTAGCCAAGCTGACGCCAACTGTTTTCATCCCCGACAGCAACCACCACTTCTACTCCGCGTCCTAGATAAAAGCACCATGAGCAGAATCTACGCAAAGCCACTAGCACAAGAATCACGAATTCTCCTTACCTCCCGAAAAAGTTTAGACGGATCTTGCTGACCATCTCTTCATGACTTGTCGTTTCGATTTTGTCCTTGTCTGTCACGATCTTATGCTTACCTCGCAACAAAGCCCCTGTTCCGAGCTAAGCAGGGGACTTAATGTTGATTGTGGTTTTTAGTTTAGGGTTAAAATCGTAAAACCTTAGTCAAACAATGACGTCACACTTGAGTAATAATATCGCCACTAGCACATTTATTGAACCGTTCAACATGTCTGCGTAAAATTACCGGGGTACCTTTTTTTTACGTATATGCCATGCTCCACGGCAGAGCCCTCGGTACTGACTGGCATCAACTCTACACATGCCAGCCCCACATGCTAGCCAAACGTGCCAATGGCATGCTATGCCAACCACATCTCCGCGCCAAGGGCATGCCGACCATACCAGCCGCACCACCGTGCCAATGGCCTGCCATTCCAGCCATATCTCTGCGCCAAGGCATGCCAACCATGCAAGCCGCACCACAGTGCCAATGGCATGCTATGCCAGCCACATCTCCATTCCAAAGGCATGCCGATGTTGTAGTATTAATTTTGCGGTAAATAAGAATTCGTTGCTCGGACTTGAATAGATTTAAAAACAAAAATATATACAAAATTGTCACAAGATCAAGAGATACTAGGACTCAGGATTTCACCAATTCTTATACTCATGCGATTCATGTATTTATCCTAAACAGTTATAGCTTCTAAACATCGACTCTTTATTTTCCAAAATAGATTTTAAAAATATTAAGTGTAAATCTTAAGCATGGCCTATCAAAAGGATTAGTCCCAAGCATAAACCATCAAATGAAATCACAAATAATTAAGAAAAAATCATAATTCAATTCATAATAATGCAAATAGTCATAAAAGAATTAAATAAAAATTATTCATGCATAAAGAATGGTTTCCTCCATCATCCCAGTATTGGGGTTTAGCTATTCATATCAATCACACACTCAACATATTAATTCAAAGCTCAAAGTGTGATTAAAAGAGTCAAAAGTTATAAAATAGTAGTTCTGAGACTCACAAAATTCGTCCAAAAAAGAACGATAGTACTCTGCTGCTGTTGTACAACGACAGATTGCTGCTGCTGCTTGCACTGTTGTTTTTGGACCCACGGATGCAAGTCATTGTCACTGTTGATAAACGACTGTCTTCTGTAGTCTGTTCTTCGTGTTCTTCGTGCTCTTTAATGGCAGCAGCAGCAGTAGAACTCCTCCTTCCTGCAGCTCCCGTTCTTCGCTCCTCTAGCCTCTCTCTGGTCTCTGCTCGACCCCAAAACTCTTCATCCCCCTTCTCTGACATAAAACCAACTATTTATAGGCTTTAAATCCCCTTGAAACTCGATCAAACCCCTTGGAAATCTCCATTATTCTTTACGGGTTGTTTGAAGAATAATCTTCTTCTTGTTGCGTTACAGGCTGTTTCTAGCTATTCTCTCGTCTCAAATATCTTCTAGGACTTTTACCCAACTGTTTTGATGTATATCCCACGCAAGATATCCCATAAATCTCTCAAACTAATCTCAAACCCTAAACAGAAACCGTGTGCACTGTCTTGACTTTGTGTGGATTTTCTGACTTATCCAGCCTGGGTCTAATCGCTTCTAACAGGTCCCTTATGTCTTTTAGAGTCCGTGGGTACCAAATTTGCCCATTGAATCGCCTCCTAGGTCGCTCAAATCCTTGATCCAAAACTGTTGACGCTGCTGCCTTTTTTTTCCGCCAAAATCCAGTTTTGAAACTTTGAAGATGACCTCCCCCTATCCAGTTCCGGTGTCCCTTTAGTACATGCCCTGAAATGGGGTGCCCCTTAGTAATTAGGTTACCCCTTATCCAAAGTGAGAGTCCGTATAATAATTTTCTCCCACGAGCGCAAAAACTACTTTTTAGCCAATTTCGCCGCAAAAGCTTATTTCTCCAAAAACACCTACAAAGACATAAAATAACCAAATAAGTACAAAATCGAGCACTAACAATATAAACAATTGGGACAAATTAGACACATAAATGCGTCTATCAAATACCCCCAAACTTATTATTTGCTAGTCCTCGAGCAAATCTAATCTAAAATAAAATGACTACACTTAGCACGTGCAGTAAGCCGTTAAACCACTAGGTGGCCCTAGTGGCGGAGTGTTGTCTCCGGGAGGTTTACCAGAGGTGTACCCACAAAACCTTAATACTCCAGAGCTTAGCTATCTACGCAGAACCTTGGAAGGCACTAAAGAATCTCCTTGGTTGGCATACTTATTGACTACAGGAAGAAGTACCCTGATGCGAAATTCCAATTGATGTACACGAGTTTGCACTCAAGCATACTAAAATTCATATAAAGTGACAGAGCTCTACTCAGATAGTTGCACTATGGACATCATATTCGGAGTCAAAACTAATCACATGGATAGATCAAGAAGATGGATATAGAAAACATAGATGGTTTTGATGTTTACTAAGTGAACGACGTTTCCCATATCTGTCTGAAGGCCTCCGCCAAAATGAACCTATCCTAATGGATTGAGATACCAGTCTGACTAATATCAACACACTGGCATATACAAGGGTATCAGTGGTCGATAACCTAACTCTAGGTCAACACAACTGGCATATACAAGGGTACCAGTGGTCGACTTTATTGAATTTATTCCTTTTGGTCAAATGGTCTGGTCTCAATATTCTCTTTCTTTTTTTTTTCTACTTTTTGGTAACTACCATTTTTTTTTTCTCTTTTCTCTTTTTCTTTTTCAACTTTTTTTTTTTCATGGTATCTCAATCACTCTAATTCACCCTAGCATTGGTAACAACTTGAATCGTGGGCCCCACCTATCACTTAGAGAAACATAGTTTAAAAACAAAATAAAATAAAAATAGAAGTGAAAAGGACTCAATGAGATATGGTGAAACTATCATGTTATTTCTAACACCTGAGCTCTGTGCTTTTATGAATAGACTCTTTAGATGTTTCCATCTAATCAGATTGGTTCCTCAAACTCCTACAATCAAAATGCTTCCATCCACTTAGATTGGTTAGTGCCATCCTAAATAAGCATAAATTTCTAGGCTCTGGAGTTTATTTATTCATATTGCAACTAAGAAGTTTCTCCCATACCCCCAAACTTAAACCTAACATTGTCCTCAATGTTCTAAAGATGAAATTAAAAGCATGAACAAGGAGAAACTGTTACCATTTGAAGTGAAAGAGTTACGGAAGGATATTACCTGGTTGCATGAGATTGGGTTACCTCCCAAGAAGTGCTAAGTTTAAAGTCTTCAGCCAGACTAAGAAAAGGATTAGTCAACTCGAACCGTATAACAGTAGCCGGAATAACTGTGGGTCTTTAACACCAAAAAGAGCTGACAAAAGGAAACTGCAGTGAACCAAGAAAATGTACAAGACTAGCATGCCCTTACCTAGTTTCCTGATTAAGATATCTATATCTAATTGTGGTTCAGGTTCAGGTTCTATAAAAGGGTCTAAATATATTTCTTTAGGCTGCAACTCCTCAAAATTGAGATCAGAATTATTAGGTCCTAGAGTCTGTAAATACTTAAATAAGAACTTAGAAGCACAAAATAATAACCTAAATAATTGAGGATCCTCTAAGTCAATCAGGTTTGACTTACTTAATTGACCACAGTGAGAGTAGTGGTCATTCTTAAGAAAATGTGTCGATTCTAATATCCTAAAGTAATTAGGTTTAGTCTCAGAACTTAATAATTGACACATTTGAAATTTATACGTTCCCACAATTGTTTGAAAAATATTTGGTGGGAAAACAAAGTCGATCTTAGTATCATAGCCTGGTCTAACCTCATCAACCAGAGGATGGGTTTCTAACAACTGAACTTCCTTATGGACATCACTAGGTTCAGGAAAACGAGTATGAAAGTAATCTTGAAAAATGGTTGAGGCATTGATGTCAAGTCCTAAGTGTGGGGACTTTCTGAGAGTTAAAGGTAAGGCACTAGGGAAGTGATAATCACCCCCAAACTTAGAGTTTTCAGTTTCTCTAGATAGACCTCTAATTATTTCTTGAATTTTCGTATCTTCAGAGTCCTTAAAATATTCAAGATATTCTTCTAAGTTATTATCAGGTAGTGCATCTTTACTCATCTCTACGGGTGTATCTTCTTCTTCCAAGACTATTGTTTCTAAGTCGCTAGACTCTAAAACAGTATTTTCGAAATGAACCCGTTCCTCTAAACCACTATCGGCTTCGTAATCAAAAGGAAAAACTACATCGTCTAAAACGGTGGTATCCCTAATCAAATCCTCGTCCTTTTGAATAGGTGAATAATCATAAAAATTATTTGGATTTGAAGTAGAAATAATATAATCACTATAAAGCTCAATTGGATTACTAGATTCCTGATTACTATGCCTACATATTTCAGATTCTTCATCACTACTATCCTCATCATCATAATAGTACGAAGATGATTGAACCTTATCTAAATAAGTAGTGTTACCAATTATAACCTCGTTATCTTGATTATGTGAAAAAGTATCTTCATTCTCAAGGGTATTATTGGATACACTATATTGGCAATTCAAGTTATTTCGAGCAATACTTTCGTTCGTCTCTAACTCAAGTCTACGTGTCGACTCAGCTATCCTCTCAAGGGTCTCTTCCAAATAAAGTTCCCTTAGTGTAGGATCTAAGTTTTGAGTTAATCTATTGAGGATATCTTCTACAGATTCAGTTGTTGTTGCAGTTCTTTCGTCCATAATTACGTTATTCACCTCATCTAATTTATACGTCGATTCAGCTAACTGACATGATGATTCAGCTTAATTCCTGAGAGTCTCTTCTAGAGAAGGAATAGGAACTGAAGGATCATAATAAGGACTACTTTTCAATAGTTTGATTGTATCCTCTAGAGACGAAGAACTAGTACTATAATCTTCTTGCTCGTATGACTGATGCACGTGTGGATAGTAATTGGGCTCACCATGGTATGACCCATAACCTTCAAAAGGTTGGCGTTCCCAACCACTATTCACACTATGGTCATAATAATGTCCATATTGTTCAGTTGGATAATTATATTCATTCTGATGGCTATTATAATACCAGTTTGACATTTTAACTGCAAGGGAATTCTAAACAAGCACAAAGAAGGCTGACTCGACCACGACAAGCCTATTTTATCTAGCAAACAAAAAGCATGATGGCTCCCTTAGATTGTTTCTAGACCATCTTCTAATCCTTCGAAAGGGAATTCGTTACAATTTAAGCAAACCCCTCTGGAATCAATCCGAGTCAAAGTAAGTTGAATTGAGGCGAGGGAAGCTCAGTGGAGCTTTGATACCCAAGGCCTCACCGCTATCACAAGGCGGCACAGTCACGCATTCAACTCACAGAAACCATCATGAACTTTGAAGTGTGCTTAAAGAGCAACCAATATTTTTCGAACGACTGTCCTATTAAGCTCGTTACCCTATAGGTCTCGTTCTATTCAAAATTTTAGGCTTAGGTTCGCGTTTGGTTTCGTTTTCCTAAGGCGGGCAAGAAGAGAACGGTGATGAAATCCGAACCCTTATCTTGTATGGCCAGTCCTTGCCCTTTACTAGGAATTTAAAAACAGTCCAAATTCGTCCTCAATTAATGAATCACCTTAAGGAATACAGTAACTCTCTTACAGGAGATTCGCGAGTATTTCGATGGACTTACCTCCCGTACCAGACGGGGGATGAACCGTTGAAGTCGACTCGGGCCACGACTCCTATGTCATGTACGAACCCGAGGGGCCGAGACGATATTGTAATCGTCGTCCTTCCCTGCAAACAATTTATATATTTTTTTTATATAACCCTTCCGTAGGGTTTAAAATTAAAATAAATTGTCCAAAGTCCATAATAAAGTCCAAATAAAAAGTCCAAAAATTACAAAAATTATGACAAATAAAGCCTATTTACAAATTCTAAAAAAAATAAAAATAAAGGCTATATACAAAAAAATAATAATAATAAAAATTAAATCCTAAAAAAAAATTATGTCTTTTTTTTTCTTCTCTTTTAGCTTTTAGCTTTAAGCTTTTTGTTCCCAAGTCCTTAGTATTCCACTTCGAACCTGTAAATCAAAGACACAAAAAGAAACGTAAAAAGGAACAAATAATAATAAATAAAAAAAAATTAAACCTAAAAACAAATCTATATACAAGTCCGCGTCGGCGGCGCCATTTTTGATGTAATATTAAGATTGCGGTAAATACGGATTCGTTGCTCGGACTTGAATAGATTTAAAAACAAAAATATATACAAAATTGTCACAGGATCAAGAGATACTAGGACTCAGGATTTCACCAATTCTTATACTCATGCGATTCATGTATTTATTCTAAACAGTTATAGCTTCTAAACATCGACTCTTTATTTGCCAAAATAGATTTTAAAAATATTAAGTGTAAATCTTAAGCATGGCCTATCAAAAGGATTAGTCCCAAGCATAAACCATCAAATGAAATCACAAATAATTAAGAAAAAATCATAATTCAATTCATAATAATGCAAATAGTCATAAAAGAATTAAATAAAAAATTATTCATGCATAAAGAATGGTTTCCTCCATCATCCCAGTATTGGGGTTTAGCTATTCATATCAATCACACACTCAACATATTAATTCAAAGCTCAAAGTGTGATTAAAAGAGTCAAAAGTTATAAAATAGTAGTTCTGAGACTCACAAAATTCTTCCAGAAAAGAACGATAGTACTCTGCTGCTGTTGTACAACGACAGATTGCTGCTGCTGCTTGCACTGTTGTTTTAAGACCCACAGAGGCCAGTCGTTGTCACTGTTGATAAACGACTGTCTTCTGGAGTCTGTTCTTCGTGTTCTTCGTGCTCTTTAATGGCAGCAGCAGCAGCAGAACTCCTCCTTCCTGCAGCTCCCGTTCTTCGCTCCTCTAGCCTCTCTCTGGTCTCTGCTCGACCCCAAAACTCTTCATCCCCCTTCTCTGACATAAAACCAACTATTTATAGGCTTTAAATCCCCTTGAAACTCGATCAAACCCCTTGGAAATCTCCATTATTCTTTACGGGTTGTTTGAAGAATAATCTTCTTCTTGTTGCGTTACAGGCTGTTTCTAGCTATTCTCTCGTCTCAAATATCTTCTAGGACTTTTACCCAACTGTTTTGATGTATATCCCACGCAAGATATCCCATAAATCTCTCAAACTAATTTCAAACCCTAAACAGAAACCGTGTGCACTGTCTTGACTTTGTGTGGATTTTCTGACTTATCCAGCCCAATTAGATGGGTTTAATCGCTTCTAACAGGTCCCTTATGTCTTGTAGAGTCCGTGGGTACCAAATTTGCCCATTGAATCGCATCCTAGGTCGCTCAAATCCTTGATCCAAAACTGTTGACGCTGCTGCCTTTTTTTCTGCCAAAATCCAGTTTTGAAACTTTGAAGATGACCTCCCCCTATCCAGTTCCGGTGTCCCTTTAGTACATGCCCTGAAATGGGGTTCCCCTTAGTAATTAGGTTACCCCTTATCCAAAGTGAGAGTCCGTATAGTAATTTTCTCCCACGAGCGCAAAAACCACTTTTTAGCCAATTTCGCCGCAAAAGCTTATTTCTCCAAAAACACCTACAAAGACATAAAATAACCAAATAAGTACAAAATCGAGCACTAACAATATAAACAATTGGGACAAATTAGACACATAAATGCGTCTATCAGCCGACCATGCCAGCCGCACCACCGTGCCAATGGCCTTCCATGCAAGCCACATCTCCGCGCCAAAGCATGCCAACCGCACCATAGTGCCAATGGCATGCTATGCCAGCCACATTTCCGTGCCAAAGGCATGCCGATCATGCCAGCCGCACCACCGTGCCAATGGCCTGCCATGCTAGCCACATCTCCGCGCCAAAGGCATGCCGACCATGCCAGCCGCACCACCGTGTCAATGGCCTGCCATGCCAGTCGCATCTCCGGGCCGAAGGCATGCCGACCATGCCAGCCGAACCACCGTGCCGATGGCCTTCCATGCCAGCCACATTTCCGCGCCAAGGCATGCCAATCATTCCAGACGCACCACAATGCCAATGTCATACCATACCAGCCATATCTCCATGCCAAGACATGCCAACCATGCCAGCCGCACCACAGTGCCAATGACATACCATGCCATCCACATCTCCGCGCCAAAGCCTTGCCGACCCTACCACATGACGCTGGCTTCCAAACGAAGGGTTGCAATAATCAACAGCTACCCTTCCATCTGAGATGCAGATCTCAGCCGTCTAAGTTCACCACCTAACGCATGGCAACTTCCGGCCCAAGGCTAAACATCACGGTTTTGCCAAAACCCTAATTTTGGACGCGCCTAAAATATGCCAAAGTCATGCCGGACCTACCACATGCCGCTGGCTGACAAACGAAGGGTTGCAATAATCAACGGCTACCCTTCCATCTGAGATGCATATCTCAGCCGTCCAAGTTCGCCACCTAACGCATGGCAACTTCCGGCCCAAGGCCAAACATCACGGTTTTGCCAAAACCCTAATTTTGGCCACGCCTAAAATATGCCAAAGCCATGTCGGACCTACCACATGCCACTATATGCACAAACGAATGGTTGCAATAATCAACGGCTACCCTTCCATCTGAGATGAAGATCTCAGTCGTCCAAGTTCGCCACCTAACGCATGGCAACTTCCGGCCCAAGGCCAAACATCACGGTTTTTCCAAAACCCTAATTTTGGCCGTGCCTATAATATGCCAAAGCCATGCCGGCCCTACCACATGCCGCTGGATGCCAAAAGAAGGTTTTTAACAATTGACGGCCACCCTTCCTCCTGAGATGCAAATCTCAGCCGTACAAGCTTGCAACCGAACGCATGTCAACTTTTGGCCCAATACCAAGCCCTAATTTTGGCCGCGCCTAAACTATGCCAAAACCCTAGTTTTGGCCGCGCCTAAACTATGCCAAAATTCTAGCTCGGCCACGCCTAAACCATGCCACTGGCTGCAAACGAAGGGTTGCAACAATCAACGGCCACCCTTCCTCCTGAGATACGAATCTCAGCCATAAAAACTTGCCACCAAGCAATTTGTGGGAATCTCTTGGCCACGGAGCCAATTCTTGGCCACAATGCCAAAACCCTAATTTGGACGTGCCAAGAGCATGCAAGCGCTGCAACCATGCCGCTGGTTTCCAAACGAAGGGTTGCAACAATATACGGCTACCCTTCCTCCTGAGATGCAGATCTCATCCGTACAAACCTGCCACCAAACGATTCGTGGCAATGTCTTGGCTGCGATGCTAACTCTCTGGTCACGGCAACAACCTGGATACGATGCCTATTGCTTGGTTACGACACCAACTTGGCTAAAGATGCCAAATCCTTTGGCCACGCCACACGTAGCAACATGCTACACGTTTTCCACGAAAACACTCGAGACATCAAAACATGTCACAAACTGGGGGATGCTCTGATGAGTGCTAAAAAGTGCATATTTCTATATATTTTTCTTGGCATTTAACTCATCTTTTGTGCATTAATTCTACATTTTATCCCATATTCTGTATTTTCATTGTTTTCAAGAATAAATATTTTTATTAATTAATTTTGTATTTCTAGGTTGTAAATAAAGACTAGATGAGTTGCGGAGCAGAAAAGTGGTGAAAAGCCGGGAGGAATTACACAAGGAAGCCGCGAAGAATGTTGTGCACAAGACCAAAAGGCTAGAAGTGGGCTTGAAGAGGAAGAAATTGTTCTTAAGAAGAAATGGGCTCAGAATTATCCCAAGCCCAACTTATCTCCCAAACCAAAACCCAAATCCATAACCCACTTCTCATGTAGCCGTCAGATTGGATCCATATCATCATCCAACGGTTGCCTCCTCTTCGTGCATCAAAGTCTGAAATTCCTAACCAACACTACAGCACCTAACTCCATCTCACGCCGTTAGTTTCGTTGTATCTCTTCATCCGACGGTCGCTGAAGGCTATGTTCCATCTTATCGTTGGATGCATTTCAGATGTATCGATCAAACGCCTATCACTCGCCTAACATCGAAATCTGATGAGCCCGCCTCACACTCGAACAACCTAACCCTATACCCCGCACCAAACAACCCCTTCTCCTATTCTCCATCGAATCCATCTTCTCCTCCACTCCGCTGCAGAGAAAACCCATGTCCGCCATCACCATAACCACCACCTCAACCACCACCATCTCCTCTCAAATCAACCAAACCACCAACTCCACCTGCTCGAACATCATCACCCCCTCTTTCTATCCCCCTATTTGATTGATATTTCTTCTCACCTTTCTCTGAAACCCTAGAAGAAAAATCAATCGATTAGGCGAGTCTAGAGTAGCAATTGACACATGGGAATGGAGCAAAGGACCAAGGGGAAGAATGGGTCGAAGTCAGAATCAATTTTCAGAGAGTTGGTGAGTTTTAATTTCACTTTTGGTGAAACCCTAATTTTTGGGAATTTTGGGGATTATGCTTGCATGTATAAATTGAGTGCTTGGGGTGTAATTTTAACTATGCCTGGACTAGCCAGTGTGTCACCCAAGAGCACTGGAATAGCCAGTGTCTCAAGGGTTGTAGTTCAATGCTCTGTTTATGTTCAATATTTGAATTCGTGTTTCAATTATCTTGTATGATGTATGTTTGTGTTAGCATGTTCGTCATGAGCTAAGTCTCACTAGCTGAGGCTCAGATGAAGCTTTAGTGGACTGTTAGGTAGTGGAATGTTAGGTTAGAAGCCTTAGTTCACTGAATTGATTGAGCAATGGGAGAAATCAGTGCTCACTAGTGCTTGTGATTGATTGTACTGTCAAAAGACAGTCAATACTAGGAGCACATCAGTTGAGCAAGCTGATTATCTTGCTATTCCCTTTTTTTATGCTTAGGATCTTAAGTTGGCCTTAACTGTCACTTAGTTCCATTAGGGATTCAACCTAGAACTACATTATTTGGCTCGGTCACAAGGGTGGATTCAAAGCCGTAGCTTAGCCCACAATTTGTTTTTACAGTCACTTGCAACTCTAATTCTGTTATTCTTATTGCTCAGTTGAGTTTTCCTTGCTGTTTTATTTAGCTTTTGCACTTCACATCTTGCTGTGCACTGAAATCAGTGCACTGCCTTCCCTGCTCTTGGCTCATAGCCTTGGTTAGATGTTTTACCATCTCTGTTTCACTGTCACTGCAGCCTTGTGACCTTGCATTTAGTTTTGCATCAATTATCAGCATAGTGTAACTTCATTGCACACTCCCAAGTCCCTGTGGAATGACCCTGTTCTTGCACCCAAGCTACAACTGACCCTGTGCACTTGCAGGTATCACTGTAGGCATCCATTTATTGTCTTCTTTTCACACTCTTAAATGCCTACCAAGTTTTTGGCGCCGCTGCCGGGGACTTGGTGCTGTGTTGTTGAATTTTTTCTTGCATCTTATCCCCAACTGCATCTGTTGTTAGCATTAGTTGTAACTTGCATATCTTGCATATTGCATTTACATCATTTTTATATTGCATTCCTGCATCTTTGATTTACTGCTTTGACTTACTGTTTTGAATGTTGTTGAGTTCACCAGGTACCATCTTCTGGTGCTGCTGAACTGTGTTGCTGCTGCTGCCTGTTGCTGCTGTTGTTGCCAACTATTGCTGTGCTGCTGTGCTGCGCTTGCTGCTGCTGGTGCTGAGCCTCTGGTGCTCTTCCTGTTGTTGCTGCCAGCCTCTGCTGCTGCCAAGGCTGCTGCTGAGCTGCTTCTCCTGCTGCTAAGCCTGAAGTGGTGCTGCTGCCATTCATAAGCCAAGCCCAACTGGGCCTTGAGTATTGAAGCCAAAGCTTAGGATGATCCAAAGCCCAACTGGGATTTTGCAACCAAACTGAGCAGCTGGGCTGTGCTTAAGCAAGTAAGCCTAAACCCATTAAGAGAACCCAACCTGTGGGCTTCCATTTTTAATTTGTGGGCTTGTAATAATTTTTTCCATTTTTCTGTTGGGTTTGTAATTAATTTCTTGTGTGCTTGTTTGTTTAATTTCTTGTGGGCTTGTTTGTTTAATTTCTTGTGGGCTTGTGGTTTTAGATTGATTTGGGCCTGTTGTTTGAATTAAAGAAAACTGAACTTTTGAAAGCCCAGTTGGGCCTCATATTTTAGTTAGTAGCTAGCCAAAGCCCAACTAAATTTCTGGGACTGTGGGCTTAACATCCATTTGAAAACTAAACATTTACACTGTGGGCTTGACCCAAAGACAGCAAACGTTTTCAAAGCCTAGTTGGGCCTCGACCTTTGGCTATTTAAGAGCCCAAATTTCAAATTGTTACCTGGGCTTGTTTCTGAACTGTGGGCCTGAACCAAAGTTCAAGTGGGCCAAAATTTCAAAATTCCAAAAACCAACAGTGAGCTTTACTCACCAGTCACCAGCAGTGGGCCTGTTTTTTTTTTT